>NW_024375704.1:203016-300070 GCF_010015445.1 Perca fluviatilis
TCTGTGTGTCTCTCTGTCTCTCTGTGTGTCTCTGTGTGTGACAATTAAGCAGCAATGGCCATATGTATTCCCATAGCGTGTAGAATGAGATTTGGGAAGTACTGCGGAACTAACATTACAGGGACTCGCAACCAGAACCCGTTTATCCTATGCGTTTGTCCATAAAAGTGTGTGAATTTGTATTCTACTGAATTAATTTGAGCTCTGGGTTAAGATCACTGTATTAGTTTGAATATAATGTGTATTAGACATAAGACTATATTGCATACTTGAGCTGTGGGCAGTACTGTGGCACTAACATGGCAGGGACTCGCACCGTGTGTGTGTGTGTGTCTCTGTATGTGTCTCTTTGTGTGTGTGTGACAATTAAGCAGCAATGGCCATATGTATTCCCATAGCGTGTACATATGTTGCTAACTTCACAACATATGTATGCGTGTCTTCTACTAAAGTGTAAGAAGTCAGAGCTAATGAGCAACAGCATTGCAGATTTATATAGACTGCTTTCAGTTATAGCAGATACCTGCAGGTTCTTACTTTAAAGGGACTCGCATGTAGAATCAGGGTATTAGTTTATTCTGAGTAGATTATCTTTGCATTTGAAAAGAATACTCCTTATTGTGTTTGTTTTTTTCGCCCACTTTATTTTTTGAGAGACTAAAATGGTAAACTTTCACATTTTCAGAACGACATGGTGACACTTTATGTTCAGAAAGCGAAGGACCGTTATGTTGCAAGGGAATTGGCTTTGCTCAGGGCATCCAAACCCCACCCACCAATGGTCTCCCATTTCGATGAGATTGATGATGCAGCCATCGAAGAAGGCATCAGGAGGGAGTTGGAGGAGGCCCCATCCGCCGCTGAGCCGTATGATACTCCTCCCGCTGGTGAGGTCGTGGACCCATCCACCGCTGACTCGCCCGATGCTGCTTCCGCCCGTGTGACTCCGTCGAACAAACCCGACAGCGATGTCGTGGCCCCATCCGCAACTGAGCCGTCTGATACTCCTCCCGCTGGTGAGGTCGTGGACCCGTCCACCGCTGACTCGCCCGATGCTGCTTCCGCCCGTGTGACTCCGTCGAACAAACCCGCCAGTGATGTCGTGGCCCGGTCCGCCGCCGAGACTTCTAAGACTCCTTCCGCCAGTGCCACGCCCTTGAAGGAACCTGCCAGCCATTTGCCAAAAAAGCAGTTGTTTAGGAGGAACAAGCCGGTTGTGAGGACTCCGACCCCCCTCTGCAAGAACTGCAGGATCCTTGCTGCCGAGCTGAAGGTGGTGAAAGAGCTGCTGGAAGCCGAAATACAACGGAACGACGAACTGAAACGGCTGCACTTGTCGACCAATCGAGAAAAGGTGAGCATCGTGTTATTCCTCAACTGAGCGTCTCTTACGTTAAAGGCTCCCGATGCTAGAAGTTGGGTCTTTGACCATTGAAATGTTGGACAGATAAAATGCAGTATGTGTGTCAAAATAAGCTCATATTTTCCAATTTCAGGCAGAGAAGTACAAGAGGCGCAAGTCCTACTCTCCGTCGAAAGCGCCGCAGTATGGTAATTATGACGGTCCCGTACATGCAAAACTATTTTTTTTTTCTCTTTTTTTCATATTTTTGGGGCTATTGTTTTGTTTGTGTGTGTTGTAATTTTAGTTAAACTGGTAGAGGAGTTCAGGGAGCACACGGAAGGTTGCGATCCCACGCGGAAAATGAAGGAGAATGCCCGCCAGCGAGCTAACCACGTGCTGCACTTCCTGACGTTCATGTCCAAGCCCGCTGTTCCACATATGAACCTACTCTTTCTCAAGGACTACAGTCGGATCAGGAGGTAAGTACAAAATTGGAAGGACTATTGGTGTGTAAAAGGGTAGAAGATGTGACCTAACTGATATTTTTGTATTTCAAGATATGCAGCCCATCTGGCTGACAAAAACTTAAAGCCCACGACCATAAAAAGCTACCTGACGGATGTCGTTGCATTTTTGAAGTACGTTATGAGTATGGCGCCAGAAGGGGTGAAATTAGGCGTGAAAAGCCTAAATGCGCTGCTTGTGGAACTCCGGGCGAGGATCAGGGACGTGGCGAGAGCTGTGGTGGGACAACAACTGGCCCAGCGCCGCAAAAAGTCCGGTAAGATCACATCGCCCCTCTATTTGTTGACGAGTCACAAAAAAATGCAGAACACGTGTACGACGAATTGTTTCAATTTTCAGGTGAACTGGTGAAAGCGACTAATCACGCGTGGTTTCTTGAAAACGCACCAGACAGGATCTCTGTTGCACTCGGTAAGAATCGCTGCTCACTGCAGTAGTTTTAATGGAATGTGCATTAGATGTGAGACTATATCGCATACTTGAGCTGTGGGCAGGACAGCTGACCTAACATTACAGGGACTCGCACCCAGAACCTGGGATTTGCCATGTATGTATGTATGTATGTATGTATGTATGTGTATTCTACTGAAGTAATTTGAGCTCTTGATTAAGATCCCTGCTCGATGCCATAGTTTTAATGTGTATTTGACGTGAGACTATATCGCATACTTGAGCTGTGGGCAGGACTGCTGACCTAACATTACAGGGACCCGCACCCAGAACCTGGGTTCAGCTATGTGTTCATCCATAAAAGTTTGTTTTGTCTATGTTCTACAGAAGAATCGTGCTTGATATGCTAATGGTGAGTCCTGAGCTTAAACATTCACCCTTGCTGGTTCTTGAGCACGTCACTGGGCTATCGAGGCTGGTCTTTACACTACAGGGTCTTGCATGTAGAAACCGGCTCAGGTTGCATTCTGTAAAGTGGCTTGAGACCATATCACTTGTTAAAAAAAGAAGAAAATGCACTATATAGATAAAATATTGGGTGGAGGTGGTGGGCTTCTGTGTTTGTGTGTGGGCGTGGGCAATTCTTTGCTAAAGGATTTAAGCATCGCATAAAGTGGTCTTGTTATGCTTTTGCAGAACATCTTGAGAAAACTCCTGCAGATAAAAAAAGGCAGAGGAAGTTTTTCGGGCTCCTGAGTGGTTACATCGTAGCGTTGACTGGGCACAGGAAAGGCGTCGTTCTCAACATGACGCGGAAAGAGGTCAAAGCGGCAGAGAAACTGAAGAACGGTGATCGCATCATACGGGTAAGTACGACAATGCTAAGTGCGAAGTTTGTTGTATGGTGATTGAGTTGCTCTGAGAGAATTGTCACGCTTTTTGATATTGTAGGTGGAGCAGCACAAGACGGCTCGCTACTTTGGCCAGGCGGCCATACCGCTCACGAAACGGGAGTACTCCTGGTTCCTCAGATACAACTGTCTCCGGTCTCGCATAGAGGGAGGTCTAGAGGCAGTTACCTTTTTCCACACCTCCAGTGGCACAGAGTGCCTGAAGCTCGCCGAATACTTCAAAGGGGCGTGGGAGTCGTTGCAGTTGGGAAAGGCTCCGAGCTTCAACCTCCTCCGTTCCTCTGTGGCTACTTACGTGAGAAAACTTCTAATCTAGTTTTTCATCATGTGCAATAATGTGTGGTGAAATGTGGCATGCATTTTAGTCCTGTGTTTTTGTTTTTATTCTGTTTTACATTTGTCATTCCTGCAGACAAAGAGGCAACTGGGATCGAAGGCATACAAACGAGTGGCGGCCTTCATGTGTCACGATGAGCACACGGCCAAGAAGTTTTATCATGGTTCGTTAAATCTTAATTGTGTAATGCGCTTTGGTCAAATACAGCTGATATTTCCATCCAGGCTGCTAGCTGTAGGTTTCTATATGCACTGTAAAAGCATCACTTTAATCTGTTTGTATTCAACATCTAATCTATTCGGTCCGCAATTGCTTCGCACAGCGGAAGACCCGGCAGCCGAGGTCTTTAACAGCCGAAACCTATCCATCACAGCGATCTCTGCTTATGCTGTCAAGATCAGAGGAGGCACCCAGGAGAGAAGAGCCACAGAGGAGGTGGAAGACTGGGACAGTGTGGAGGATGTGGAGGATGTGGATGAGGAGGAGGATGTGGATGAGGAGGAGGAGGATGAGGAGGAGGAGGAGAGGAGGATGAGGAGGAGGATGAGGAGGAGGATGAGGAGGAGGATGAGGAGGAGGATGAGGATGATGAGGAGGAGGATGAGGAGGAGGATGAGGAGGAGGATGAGGATGAGGAGGACAACGAGAATGTGGAGGACCAAGACATGGGTGATGACGAGGAGAAAGAAGGGGTACTAATTGAGGACTCGGATAGAGAGGATGAGATAGAGGACCAGAAAATGGAGGAAGAAGACTGTGCAGATGAATGCCCAGACGGGACTAGGACTGGGCCAAGTTGTCCGCTAAAAAAGCGGTCCTGTAAGTCTGAAACTGAACAGAAAAGGGACAAGTCTGAAGCCAAACAGAAGAGAGTGTCCTACAAACATGTGCCTGAGGAGTGGTCCTGTGAGTCTGAAGACGAAAAGAAGGTCAAGTCAGAAGCCAAACGGAAGAGAGACTCCTCCAAACCTCCTGTGCCTGAAGAGCGGTCCAGTGACTCTGAACCCGAACAGAACAGAGACAAGTCTGAAGCCAAACAGAAGAGAGTGTCCTCCAAACCTGCTGTGCCTGAGGAGCGGTCCAGTGAGTCTGAAGCCAAACAGAAGAGAGACAAGTCTGAAGCCAAACAGAAGAGAGTGTCCTCCAAACCTGCTGTGCCTGAGGAGCGGTCCAGTAAGTCTGAAGCCAAACAGAAGAGTGAGTCCTCAAAGCCTCCTCTGCCTAAAGAGCGGCCCTGTGAGTCTGAAGCCGAGAAGAAAAGGGACAAGTCTGAAGACAAACGGAAGAGAGTGTCCTCCAAACCTCCTGTGCCTGAGGAGCGGTCCAGTGAGTCTGAAGCCAAACCGAAGAGTGAGTCCTCAAAGCCTCCTCTGCCTAAAGAGCGGCCCTGTGAGTCTGAAGCCAAGAAGAAAAGGGACAAGTCTGAAGACAAACGGAAGAGAGTGTCCTCCAAACCTCCTGTGCCTGAGGAGCGGTCCAGTGTGTCTGAACCCGAACAGAACAGAGACAAGTCTGAAGCCAAACAGAAGAGAGTGTCCTCCAAACCTCCTGTGCCTGAGGAGCGGTCCAGTAAGTCTGAAGCAAAACAGAAGAGTGAGTCCTCAAAGCCTCCTCTGCCTAAAGAGCGGCCCTGTGAGTCTGAAGCCGGGAAGAAAAGGGACAAGTCTGAAGACAAACGGAAGAGGGAATCCTCCAAACATCCTCTCGCCAGAAAGCAGCCTAGGTTTGAAGCGGGACGGAAGAGACGCTACTCCAAACCTCCTCTGGATAGAAAGCGGCTTAGGTCTAAATTGGAACAGAAGAGAGACTCATCTGAAACTCCTCCCCCTAAAAAGCCCAAAAGGGTTGCAAAGTGCCTTTTCAAAACAAATAGGGTAAGGGTGCCCTTAGACCCACACATTTGAAACACACCGTAATATCTTTCAGTCGAAAACTGACGCCGTATACTCTGTATTTATCTAGGAAGTGTCCTCTGAAGAGGAAGGGGGGCTTCTTCCGACCGACACAGAACAAGATGTGAGTTATTTTCGGTTCATTCTTGGTATCAGTTTCAACACTCAACACATGGGTGGCATTTGCCTAATTTATCTTTGCCTTTTCTAGGAGTTTGGCAGCACTCAGGGAGATGAACAAAGACCAGTTGTGAGTATAATTTACCTAATTGTATACAAATGACTAAAAGAATATTGCATAAATCGGATCTGTAACATTGTGTACGTCTCACAGTCTTATGGTTAAGTTTGAAGCTGATTGGAGCTCAAATGAAAGTGTCTCGCATTAAAGGGTCCCACATGTAGATGCCGGGTCCTTTCCCATTGCAATGCATATGATGTTGGTAGCCAGCAGCCACCTGACTTTACACCACTCATTTAACTCTCTGCTGCATAATTTTGAGCTTAGGCTCCTCATCTAATAAAATCAATGCCTTTTTCCCTGTAAATGTACAAAAATTGCAGCAACATCCTGTTTTTTTTTTTTTTCAGTTCATGGTGAGTTTGTTTTGAGCATTTACATCTTACAATATAGGGTCCCACAGGTAGAACCCAGGTCTTTCCCCATTGATGCACTTATGAAGTTGTCGGTTTAATAAAGGGTGTTTCTGGTGTCCAAAAATCTAAATAAGTTTTCAGTGTTAGGGTTGGTTAAACTGTATCTTTAATTTTTTTTTGTTTTTTTTTCCTCCAGGCAAAGGGTCCACCGGAGGATGCAGGTCTGTTGGGGGATGCGGTGGAGGCGAAGGGTCCGTCGGTGGAGGATCTGTCGCAGGACGCAGGTCTGTTGGAGCATGCGGTGGCGGCGAAGGGTCCGTCGGTGGAGGATCTGTCGCAGGACGCAGGTCTGTTGGAGCATGCGGGGGAGGCGAAGGGTCCGTCGGTGGAGGTGGAGGATCTGTCGCAGGACGCAGGTCTGTTGGAGCATGCGGAGGAGGCGAAGGGTCCGTCGGTGGAGGTGGAGGATCTCTCGCAGGACGCAGGTCTGTTGGAGCATGCGGTGGCGAAGGGTCCGTCGGTGGAGGATCTGTCGCAGGACGCAGGTCTGTTGGGCGATGCGTTGGATCTGTCGGTGCAAGTGGAGGATCTGTCGCAGGACGCTGGTCTGTTGGAGGATGTGGTGGAGATGAAGGGTCTGTCCCAAAACAGTTCAGACTCATTTGAACTGCCCTGCAGGCAACCGGAGGCTGAGGAGAGGGGAATTCTGACACCGGAGCAGGGTTAAAAAACTGACAGTGTGGTCAACACAGTTAAATTTGATTAAAATCAAAAGTTCATGGTTTTTCTCTGGAAATAAAAACTGTAGACAAAAATGATAACTGTCTTTGAATTAATTGGAGTGAATGAGTAAAGTGCTTTAAATTATTTTCATTTTGAACATTTTTAAAATTGAATCAGGTCTATCATTTAAGGGTTTCACACCTACAATCCGGGTTTTCTTCCAAATAGAAATAATTGAACATTTTCTGACCTTTTTTAATAAAACTGGCCAATTCAGCAGTTTTAAATGAATTCATAGCTCTGAAATGGGCATGTGCAATTCAGGGGTGATGCACAATAGGTGGCCCCTATTAGAACAGGCTTTCGGAAGGGGCTACATACCTGTCAAGTTTTGGATTTGAAAATAAGGGAAATTTTCCAGCACCCGCCGCGATCAGTCCCACCACCCCAACCAAGCTCCAGTATCTCTTACATTTTAAGACAGGTGTACAAGAAAGCTAAAATCACCACTTGATGCAGAATGCTGAAAACATTTACAATTTATAACCCCTTGTCTTTACATTTTATCTTCATTCCACACATTCTTTTCATTTCATATTGCTTTTCTTTTACAGTTTTTCTTTTCATTTCACATTTTTCTTTACTCTTTACAGAGTGGTTTACATGAGAGAGCGTTGTCACTCATCATCTGACCTCACACACTAAACTCGCGACAACTGTCACCTACAGTACCTGTAGTAGGCTACTGCAGGTGGCAGTTATCGCGAGGCTAGTGACAGAGCTCACATTGGTTTTTTTTTTTTTTACTCCGCTCAGACCCGGGGTATTATTTTTTAATAACGCAGGTTAAAATACGGGGGAGATTTACGGGAAAATACTAATACGGGAGGACGGCGGGAAAGAAGGGTAAAATACGGGACTTTCCCGGCCAAAACGGGATACTTGACAGGTATGGGGCTATGAGATTGGGGGTTGAGATTTGTGGTCCTACGGCCTGTGTGAGTTTTCTGGTCAAGTTTGAAGCAGAGGTTCTCACCCAAAAGGATCCCGCACCTACACACCGGGTTCTCTCCTATCAAAATACATATGAAATTGGTCCCCGGGGGGGTTAGGGGAGAGGGAGGATCCTGCACACAGTCATTTTAATAAACTGGTAAAGTTGTCAGAGTTGTTTCAATACATTTCATTTATTGGTACAATATCAAATAAAAAATCGTTTTTTTGTTTTTTTTCAAGGGCCCCAGGCCCCAGCCCTCAAAATCTTTTGTTCGCCCCTGCAGCTTGTTGAGCTGTGGGAGGTGCTCATTAGCGTGTGTGCAGGTGAGGCGCGGGGGAGGGGACAGCAGTCGCAAATTGAGAGGACAGAGACAGCAGATGGGAGCAGCACAAGTTTTGAGGTAAGAAACCAACAAAATCCCGTTTTATTAACTTACATGGACTGACTTTGTGTTGTGTTAGTTGCTTTTTATCGAAGTGATTGCAGAAATAAATCATCTCTGCAGGTTTATGTGTAGGATTTGACGTCATTTTCCCGGGAAAATCAGCAAGCCATTTAACACAGTGCGTCATTTTCCCGGGAGTTTTAGCCAGCCCTTTAACACAAAGATGCCATTTTCCCGGGAGTTTTAGCCAGCCATTTAACACATGGATGCAAAGGAATTGTTGTTAATGGTGTAAACTTTATTTTTGTATGGGTTTTATGTGGTTAAAACAATGTTAATTAAGTCTGGATAAAGTGCGTGAAGGCACATCAAAGGGGGGGGGGGGCGGAAGGGCGGTCGTAATTGAGAGGGCAGAGAGAGCTGGGAGCAGCAGAAATCCGAGGCAGATTTTGCGGTAAGAAATTACATTTTATTAACTTACAGGGACTGACTTTGTGTCGTGTTAGTTGCTTTTCTATCAATGTGATTCCAGAAATAAAGCACCTCTGCAGGTTTATGTGTAGGATTTCACGTCATTTTCCCGGGAAATTCAGCAAGCCACATTGCGTCATTTTCCCGGGAGTTTTAGCCAGCCCTTTAACACAATACTACGCCATTTTCCCGGGAGTTTTAGCCAGCCCTTTAACACATGGATGCAAATGAATTGTTGTTAATGGTGTACGCGTTATTTTTGTATGGGTTTTATGTTGTTTAAACACTTCATTGAGTCGGGAGAGTGCGTGCAGCGGGTCGAGCAATCACGTCAAAGGGAGGGGGGGGAGAGAAGTCATAATTGAGAGGACAGAGAGAGCGTGGGATCGGCAGAAGTCTGAGGCAGATTTTGAGGTAAAAAACACTGAAGACTACATTATATACTTGAGCTCTGGGCAGGCAGGAGGACCTAACATTAAAGGGACCCCCAACGAGAAACTGGGTTTAGCTATGTGTTGGTCTATAATGGGGGTGTGTATTCTACATATGTAACTTGAGCTCTGGATTAACACCACCGCTCACTTCATCAGTTGGAATATAATGTGTATTTCACTTAAGACTATGTGATGTACTTGAGCTCTGGGCATGCGGATCTAACATTAAAGGGACTCGCACCGAGGAACTGGGTTTAGCTTTGTTTTGGTCTACAACAGGGTGTGTGTGTGTATTCTACAAATTTAACTTGAGCTCTGGATTAACACCACAGCTCACTTCATTAGTTGGAATGTAATGTCTATTTCACTTAAGACTATATGATCTACTTGAGCGGTGGACAGGCCTGCTGACCTAACATTAAAGGGACCTACACTTAGAAACCGGGTTTAATACTGCGTGTGAGCCGTCCTCCCCCTCTGCCGTTTCCCGGCGTGTGAGCCGTCCATTCCCCATTGTTTCTTTTCCTAAGCCCAACCTCCGCCGTCCCGTCATTGTCGCCCGTCCCCTGCGGCCGCATCCCGGCGTGTGAGGCGTCCTTTCCCCGTTGTTTCTTTTCCTAAACCCGACCTCCGCCGTGCCGTTATTGTTTTCCATTTCCTGTCTATGATATACTGACAACAGTAGGATATATTTAGAGACAAATGTTTTCCTCAATGTCTTTAGTTTGACAGATTTTAACATATTCTGACATGAGGACACTGTCTAAGGACATTACAAACATTGGATGGGATATTGCTTTGATGAAGACGTCCGGACCCCACCCGCCGATGGTATCCCATCTTGACGAGATGGAGGATGCTGCTGCAGAAGATGGGAACAGGATGGAGATCCATGACCCTTCCTCAGTCCCACCTGTCAGCAAGGTCATGTCCCCATCTGCCGCTGAGCCGTCTGCCCATCGTTCCTCCCCTGTGATGCCGTCAATCCAACCTGCCAGCGAGGTCATGGCCACAACCGCTACTCAGACATTTGCCATGCCGTTCAAAAGGAACAAGCCGGTGCCGAGCACTCGATCCCTCGGCTGCAAGAACTGTGAGGTACTCTCTGCTGAGCTGAAGGCGGTGAGAGAGCTGCTGTCTGACCAAGTAGTCCGGAATGCTGAACTTCAACAGTTGCGCTTACCAACCCGTCGAGAAACTGTGAGTATTGTTATTCCTCTGATTCTGACATTACGTTGTCACTATTCGGAAAGGTGCTAGAAGCGTATGCTTTGGGATTCATGATGTCACCGTCTCTGTGAGTCTTCTGGTTAAGTTTGAAGCTGATTGGAGATCAACTGAGAGTTTCTTAAATAAGAGGGGCCCGATGCTAGAAGTTGGGTCTTTTACCATTGAAATATGGGATTGATAAAATGCAGTGCAATGCATGTGTGACAAACTAAGCCCATTTTCTCTTTTCAGGTTCAGGCTGCGAGGCCCAAGCCATTTTCACGATCGAATGCGTCTCCATACGGTAAATATAACAATCGCGTCGATGTCAAAGTATGGGTTTTTTTTTGTAGACTGCTGTTTTTTGAAAAAGCATGTTCTCGTATTTTTAGTCAAACTGGTGGAGGAGTTCAAGGAGCACACGGAAGGAAGCAATCCCATTCAGAAAACGAGGTGGAATGCCAGACGGCGAGCTAACCACGTCATTTATTTCCTGAGGTTTATGTCAGAGCCAGCTCTTCCTCATTTGAACCTTCTCTTTTTGAAGGACTACGGTCGGATCAGGACGTAAGTACCAAATTGTAAGGATTATCGCTGTCTAAAAGAGTAGAAGACGTGACCTAATTGATATTTTTCTATTTCAAGATTTACAGACCATCTGTCTGACAAAAACTTCAAACCGGCGACCATAAGAAGCTACCTACTAGATGCTGTTGCATTTGTAAAGTACATTCTGATGATGGCGCCAGAAGGGGTGAAAATAGGTGGAAGAAGCCTAAATGCGCTGCTAGCGGAACTCCGGGCGAGGGTGAGGCAGGTGTCGAGATCGGTGCTAGGGCGAAGGCTGGCTCAGGGCCGCGGGATGTCCGGTAACATCACATCTCCCCACCTCCTATTTGTTGACAAATCATAAAATGTAGAACACGTCGATGAAAAATTGTTTTCAATTTTCAGGTGAAATGACGAAAGAGACTGGTCATGTATGGTTTGTTCAAAACGCACCAGCAAAGATTACTGCTGCACTCGGTAAGAATCACTGCACACAATTAGACTATAAGGTGTATTTTACGTAAAACTATATTTTGCTCTGGGCAGGTCTGCTGACCAAACATTACAGGGACCCACACTGAGAAACCGGTTTAGCTATGTGTTTGTTTGTCCATAAAAGTGTATGTATTTCACTGAAGTAATTTGAATTCTGGATTAAGATCACTCCTCACTGCAGTAGTTTGAATAGAATGTGTATTTGACATAAGACTATATTGCATACTACATTACATACCAGCTGACCTAACATTACAGGGACATGCACCCAGAACCTGGGTTTAGGTGTGTGTGTGTGTGTGTGTGTGTATTCTACTAAAGTCATTTGAGCTCTGGATTAAGATCACTGCCTAATCCATTATTTTGAATATACTGTGCATTTTACTTAAGACTATATTATACACTTTTAGCCCTGGGCAGGCCTGCTGACCAAACATTACAGGGACCCACACCGAGAAACCGGGTTTAGCTATGTGTTTGTCTAGAACAGTGTGTGTTTGTGCATTCTACAGATTTAACTTGAGCTCTGGTTAACACCACTGCTCGCTTCATTAGTTTGAATGTAATGTGTATTTCACTTAAGACTATAAATAGATATACTTGAATGGTGGACAGGCCTGCAGACCTAACATTTAAGGGACCCACACCCAGAAACCGGGTTTAGGTATGTGTTGGTCCATAATAGTGTGTGTGTGTGTGTGTGTAGTATACTGAAGTAATTTGAGCTCTGGATTAAGATCACTGCTCACTGCATTATTTTGAATATACTGTGCATTTTACATGAGACTATATTATACACTTTTAGCTCTGCTTAACAGCCTGCTGACCTAACATTACAGGGACTCACACCAACAACCAGGGTTTAACACATCTGAACATTCGAGCAGGATGAGCTACATATATAGCAATATGCTTGAGGTCTTATTTGTTTTTTTGTTTAATTTCTTGCACCGACGGACCCTTTGCGTCCTCCGACTGACCCTTCGCCTCCTCCGACAGACCCTTCGCCTCCACTTGCACCGACAGACCCACCGCGCCCTCTGACGGACCCACCGCACCCTCTGACAGACCCTCCGCGTCCTACGTCGGACCCTTCGCCTCCACTTGCACCGACGGACCCACCGCGCCCTCTGACGGACCCACCGCGTCCTCCGACGGACCACTCGGGAGCCCGAAGAACAACGTAGAGGACAAGGACATGGAGGAGATGCTATTAGAGGAACCGGACACAGGAAGAGGAGGTAGAGGACCACCGCATGGAGATGGAGGAAGAAGAGTCAGGGAAGTTCTTCTCAACTCGTCGAACAAACCCGCCGTCCCTCGGCTGCAAGAACTGTGAGTTACTCTTTGATGCTTTCAAGATCGACGCTCACTGTATATTAGTTTGAAAATAGTGTGTATTTTTACTACTTGAGCTCTGGGCAGTACCTAACATTGAAGGGACCCACACCCAGAAACCGGGTTTAGTTATGTGTCAGTCCATAAAAGTGTGTTTTGTATATTCTACTGAAGTAATTTGAGCTCTGGATTAAGATCACTGCTCACTGCATTATTTTGAATATGCTGTGCATCTTACTTAAGACTATTTTATATACTTTAAGCTGTGGGCAGGCCTGCAATCTAACATTACAGGGACTCGCACATAGAACCTGGGTTTACACATCTGCACATTCAAGCAGGATCGGCTACATGAACGGCAACATATATCCATATGTTTGAGCTCTTATTTGTATTTGTTTCCATTTTTCCAGGTACAGGGATGGTTTTCCACCGAGGGACCCTTGGCTGCGCTTTCTTTCAGCAGCGTGACCCAGCCGTCCCTCGGCTTCGAGAACTGTGAGTTGCTCGCTGACGCTTTTGAGATCACTGCTCACTGCGTTACATTTTTGAATATAGTGTGTTATATTTACTGCTTGAGCTCTTGGCAGGACCTAGCATTGAAGGGACCCACACCCAGAGACCGGGTTAAGGTATGTGTCGGTCCATAAAAGTGTGTTTGTATATTCTACGCAAGTAATTTGAGCTCTGGATTAAGACCCTTGCTCGCTGCATTAGTTTGAATGTAGTGTGTATTTTACTTTAGACTATATTGTATACTTGAGCTCTGGGCAGGACTGCAGACCTAACATTAAAGGGACCCACACTCAGGAACCGGGTTTAGGTATGTGTTGGTCCATAATAGAGTGTGGGTGGGTGTGTGTGTAGTCTACTGAAGTAATTTGAGCTCTGGATTAAGATCACTGCTCACTGTCATTTTGAACATGCTGTGCATTTTACTTAAGACTATTTTATACACTTTAAGCTCTGGGCAGGCCTGCCGATCTAACATTACAGGGACTCCCACACATAAAACCTGGCTTTAACACATCTCCACATTCAAGCAGGATCGTTCGTGGACGGCAGCATGTATATTTGAGCTCTTATTTGTATTTGTTTCCATTTTTCCAGGTGCAGGGATGGTTTTCCACCGACGGACCCTTGGCCTCCACTTCCACCGACGGATCCACCGCGTCCTCCGAACAGACCCTCGGCATCTGCTCTTTCTTTCAGCGTTTACCTCTCCTGGGCCTCCTCTCGGCGCCTGGCAGCTCAGAGGATCCCCCCGATTGCGCAGCAGCTGCAGTCGTTTGAACCGCCAGGCGGCGAGAGGAGGCTGAGGAGGGGGCCGTCTCTGTCTGAATTAAAGTGCCGCGTGCAATGAATAAATATGAAAAGAACAGTGGTGTTTTTTGTCAATTGAGCGAGAGTCAATGAATAAACTTCTTTTAAATTGTGTCTCGTGTTTTTTTAACATGTCGTGAGCTTAGAATTGTAAGGTTCTATCTCCACTTTTGGTCGAAATTGAGTTTTTGACATAATCTGATCCATTAGGTGTTTATTAATGTCTGTGTTATTTTTGTAAAAAAGAATATTTTGTTCGTTAGTTACTAGTAGTATATTATACTACATACAGTTTTGCAAGCTGGGATGTAAAAACTTTGATGCTCAATATCTCAGAACTACCCTGAACGAAGATAGAACCTTAAAATTCTAAGCTCACGATGTATGAAATTGAATAAGGTTTAAAGGAATAAGCCACTGTTTTTTGTTGGAATAGGGCTTATCCTGGTCTACCCTGGTAGGTGGGCCCAACGCATTTTCTTTGTCTCTGTGCAAGTAATTTTTTTTTACATGCACAAATAAAATGCGTTGTCCCACCTAGGGGAGAGCCCGTTAAGCCCCACCTTTTTCCAACAAACGAGGTGGTGGCGTGTCCCTTTTAAGCTAAAATATGGGTTCTATCAAACAAAGAATTTTAGCACCTAGAAGTTGAAAATTGGGTCTCCCACCCCCATTGAAATGCACACAAAGTTGGGTCTTGAGAGTCCTTTGAAGCTCAGGTGAGAGTTCAGTAACCTCCTGAGAGCTGACCTCAAGACTCAGCCCCGTGCAGTCCACTGGAACCCCACCATTCAATTCAATTTTATTCATAGTATCAAATCATAACACGAGTTATCTAGAGACACTTTACAGATTTCAGAGTAGCTCTAGACCACACACTTATGATTATTTAAAAAGCCCCAACAGTACACTTACATGATATGGGTCCGCACGGAGAAGTAGGGTGGGCCCGGACAGTTTGGGTGACCCCAACGCACTCCGCGGATCTCCCATGAGAAGGTTCATAACGGAGAACCCGGGTTTTTCATGCATGACCCAGGTTCTCTGTGCGGGTCTTCCGTAAGATGGGTCGGCACAGAGAACCTGGGTCTTCCCACAAGACCCATTATCTCCTTTCCGACCCAGATTCTCAGTGCGGGTCTCCCATAACATGGGTTTTCACGGAGAACCTGGGTCTGTCCGCAAGACCCACTATCTCCTTGTCGACCCAGATTCTCAGTGCGGGTCTCCCATAACATGGGTTTTCACGGAGAACCTGGGTCTGTCCGCAAGACCCACTATCTCCTTTCCGACCCAACAACTCAGTGGAAATCTACCATAAGATGGGTCCACACGGAGAACCTGGGTCTGTCCGCAAGACCCACTATCTCCTTGTCGACCCAGATTCCCAGTGCGGGTCTCCCATAACATGGGTTTTCACGGAGAACCTGGGTCTGTCCGCAAGACCCACTATCTCCTTTCCGACCCAACAACTCAGTGGAAATCTACCATAAGATGGGTCCACACGGAGAACCTGGGTCTGTCCGCAAGACCCACTATCTCCTTGTCGACCCAGATTCTCAGTGCGGCTCTCCCATAAGATGGGTTTTCACGGAGAACCTGGGTCTGTCCGCAAGACCCACTATCTCCTTGTCGACCCAGATTCCCAGTGCGGGTCTCACATAAGATGGGTTTTCACGGAGAACCTGGGTCTGTCCGCAAGACCCACTATCTCCTTTCCGACCCAACAACTCAGTGGAAATCTACCATAAGATGGGTCCACACGGAGAACCTGGGTCTGTCCGCAAGACCCACTATCTCCTTGTCGACCCAGATTCTCAGTGGAAATCTACCATAAGATGGGTCCACACGGAGAACCTGGGTCTGTCCGCAAGACCCACTATCTCCTTTCCGACCCAACAACTCAGTGGAAATCTACCATAAGATGGGTCCACACAGAGAACCTGGGTCTGTCCGCAAGACCCACTATCTCCTTGTCGACCCAACAACTCCGTGCGGGTCTCCCGTAAGATGGGTCCATACGGAGAACCTGGGTCTGTCTTAAGACCCATGTTTTCCTTGTCGACCCAAAAACTCAGTGCGGGTCTCCCATAAGATGGGTCCGCACTGGAGGAGTTGGGTCTGTCCGCATGACCCGACATCTCCTTGCCAACCCAACAACCCAGTGCGGGTCTACCATGAGTTAGGTCCACCGGAGAGTCTTTCGACTCAAAAACTTTGTACGGACACAACATCTAGACTCCCTTATATTAATAACTTCAATTATAATACATATGTGTACATGATGATAACTACTTCGAGGGGCTCCCCCACCCGCACGGAGGCCCCCGGGGGCCCCTGACGAGGCCCAGCATCCCAGTTTGACCCCACTTTTCGTTGGGAGTTCCTCACAAGTCAGCTTTCAACTGTAAATACAATACACGCGTGTACACGATGATAACAACTTCGAGGGTCTCCCCCACCCGCACGGAGGCCCCCGGGGGCCCCTGACGAGGCCCAGCATCCCAGTTTGACCCCACTTTTCCTTGGGAGTTCCTCACAAGTCAGCTTTCACCTGTAAATACAATACACGCGTGTACACAATGTTAACAACTTCGAGGGTCTCCCCCACCCGCACGGGAGGCCCCCGGGGCCCCTCTGACGAGGCCCAGCATCCCAGTTTGACCCCACTTTCTCGTTGGGAGTTCCTCACAAGTCAGCTTTCACCTGTAAATACAATACACGCGTGTACACGATGCATAACAACTTCGAGGGTCTCCCCCACCCGCACGGAGGCCCCCGGGGGCCCCTGACGAGGCCCAGCATCCCAGTTTGACCCCACTTTTCGTTGGGAGTTCCTCACAAGTCAGCTTTCACCTGTAAATACAATACACGCGTGTACACGATGATAACAACTTCGGGGGGTCTCCCCACCCGCCATCGAGGGGCCCCCCGGGGCCCCTTGGACGAGGCCCAGCATCCCAGTTTGACCCCACTTTTCGTTGGGAGTTCCTCACAAGTCAGCTTTCACCTGTAAATACAACACGCGTGTACACGATGTTAACAACTTCGAGGGTCTCCCCACCCGCACGGAGGCCCCGGGGCCCTCTCACGAGGCCCAGCATCCCACTTTGACCCCACTTTTCCTTGGGAGTTCCTCACAAGTCAGCTTTCACCTGTAAATACAATACACGCTGTTACACGATGTTAACAACTTCGAGGGTCTCCCCCACCCGCACGGAGGCCCCCGGGGGCCCCTGACGAGGCCCAGCATCCCAGTTTGACCCCACTTTTCGTTGGGAGTTCCTCACAAGTCAGCTTTCACCTGTAAATACAATACACGCGTGTACACGATGATAACAACCCGAGGGTCTCCCCACCCGCACGGAGGGCCCCCGGGGGCCCTGACGAGGCCCAGCATCCCAGTTTGACCCCACTTTTCCTTGGGAGTTCCTCACAAGTCAGCTTTCACCTGTAAATACAATACACGCGGTACACAATGTTAACAACTTCGAGGGTCTCCCCACCCCACGGGGCCCCTGACGAGGCCCAGCATCCCAGTTTGACCCCACTTTTCGTTGGGAGTTCCTCACAAGTCAGCTTTCACCTGTAAATACAATACACGCGTGTACACGATGATAACAACTTCGAGGGTCTCCCCCACCCGCACGGAGGCCCCCGGGGGCCCCTGACGAGGCCCAGCATCCCAGTTTGACCCCACTTTTCCTTGGGAGTTCCTCACAAGTCAGCTTTCACCTGTAAATACAATACACGTGTACACGCATGATAACAACTTCGAGGGTCTCCCCACCCGCACGGGAGGCCCCGGGCCCCTGACGAGGCCCAGCATCCCTGTTTGACCCCACTTTTCGTTGGGAGTTCCTCACAAGTCAGCTTTCACCTGTAAATACAATACACGTGCGCACGATGATAACAACTTCGAGGGTCTCCCCACCCGCACGGAGGCCCGGGGGCCCCTGATGAGGCCCAGCATCCCAGTTTGACCCAACTTTTCGTTGGGAGTTCCTCACAAGTCAGCTTTCAACTGTAAAGACAATACACGCGTATACGATGATAACAACCCGAGGGTCTCCCCACCCGCACGGAGGCCCCGGGGCCCCTCACGTGTGCGCCAGCATCCCAGTTTGAACCCAACTTCTCATTGGGGGTCCCTCACAAGTTAACTTTGACCTGTATATATAATACATATGTGTAAATGATAATAATAACTTCAAGGTGCTCCCCCAACCGCACGGACATGACCGACTAAACCAAACTTCTCCGTGTGGGTCATTAGATTACATTACATTACATGTCATTTAGCTGACACTCTTATCCAAAGTGATGTACAATTGCCATATATACATAGGCGTTTGACCTATGATTTATATATATATATATATATATATATATATATATATATAAATGGACCCCAACGCGGGAGCAACTAGGGGTTGAGTGTCTGTGCTCATGGTCTATCCATGCGCCATCACCACCCAGGGGGTCCCTCCATAATAACTCGGGGCTCGGGGGATGGGGCCCCCAATGGGGCCCAACATGTCCAATGCACCCAACTTCATGGTGTGGGTCCCTCCAATAATAACTTCAAGGGCCCCCAGGGGCCCCCGACGGGGCCCAACATGTCCGAATGCACCCAACTTCACGGTGTGGGTCCCTCCAATAACAACTTCAAGGGCCCCCAACACCGCACGGATGCCCCCAGGGGCTGCTTATGAGGCCCATCGTCCCAGTTTGAACCCAAGTTCTCATTTGGGGTCCCTCAGAAGTTAACTTTCACCTGTATATAATCTCATATGAAACTAAATCCAGAGTTAAATGCGCGTGTGTTCTTGAGGCGGTGATACGCACGCGGCGCGGACTCCATCCAACGGTTCTGTGGGTTTCGGTCCACTACTACAACTTTAAGTTCTTCCGCCCTCTACAATATTCCTCTCTGCCGTCCTGGGGCCTTCCTCGGGGTGAGCCTCCCAGATATTGATGCAGGCACCAACACTGAGTATTTTGGCTCGGACGGTGAGAACGGGCGTGGCATGGGCCCCTGGGGGCCTCCTTTGAGGCCCCACTTGTCCCAATGGGGCCCAGACTTGCAGAAAGAAGATGGCTGGCTTGACCAATATTTCTTTGCTGTTGTGGGGGCTTCCTTGGTGGGGGAGCCTTGAAGCTAGAATTGAAGGGACTCACACCGAGTAGTTGGGCTCATACTTGCAGAAAGAAGATGGCTGGCTTGACCAATATTTCTTTGCTGTTGTGGGGGCTTCCTTGGTGGGGGAGCCTTGAAGCTATTATTGAAGGGACTCACACAGAGGAGTTGGGCTCATACGGTGAGTATAGTTGTCATTGTGGGCCCCTGGGGGCCTCCAATGGGTCCCAACTTGTCCCAATGGGGCCCAGCTTTGCCGGGCAGGGCCCAACTTGGAGCTGTGGGTCCCTAACGTTCCCAACTGGACACAAGTTGTGCCAATGGTACCCAAGGTGTCCCACTGGGGCCCAGCTTTGCCAAATGGGCCCAAGTTGGAGGTATGAGGCCCTAACTCACTATCCACGATGGGTCCCAACTTGGCCCAATGGGACCATACTTAGCTCAGCTCGTCCCGATGGATCACAACGGTGCCCAACTTGGCCCATCGAGGCCTAACTAGGCCCAACGAGACCCAGCTTTGGCCCATTGGACCCAATGGGACCCAATAGGACCCAATGTGGCTGAAGTTTCTTGGCCCAGTGGGTCTCAACTTGGTCCAATGTGTCCCTGCTGTGTCCAATGGGGCCCAATGGGACCCGAGTTAACCCACCGATGCCCAATTATCTGTCCTCGATGGGGTCCAAGTCATCTCAATGTGACCCAGCTTGTCACAATGGGGCCCAATGGGGCCCAGGCTGTCACAGTGGGACCCAGCTTGTTACAGTGGGACCCAATGGGTCCCAACTTGTCCCAATGGGACCCAGCCTGTCACAATGGGGCCCAGTGGGACCCAACATAAGCCAGTGATTCCCTTTTATCTTGACTCAGTGGGTTCCAACTTGTCCCAATGGGGCCCAATGGGACCCAGCTTGTTACAATGGGACCCAATGGGGCCCAGCGTGTCACAATGGGGCCCAATGGGACCCAGGTTTGCCCAATTGGATCAGAATTGGCCCAAATAAACACATTCATGCCCAATTAACTGGACTCAATGGGTTCCAACTTGTTCCAATGTGACCCAGCTTGTTACAATGGGGCCCAATGGGGCCCAGCTTGTTACAATGGGACCCAATGGGGCCCAGTGGGTCACAATGGGGCCCAATGGGGCCCAGCTTGTCCCAATGGGGCCCAGTGGGACCCAACATGAGCCAGTGATTCCCTTTTATCTTGACTCAGTGGGTTCCAACTTGTCCCAATGGGGCCCAATGGGGCCCAGCTTGTTACAATGGGGCCCAATTGGGGCCCAGCGTTTACAATGGGGCACCCAATGGGACCCAGGTTTGCCCATTTGGATCAGAATTGGCCCAAATAAACACATTCATGCCCAATTAACTGGACTCAATGGGTTCCAACTTGTTCCAATGTGACCCAGCTCTACCCAATGGGGCCCAATGGGGCCCAGCTTGTTACAATGGGACCCAATGGGGCCCAGTGGGTCACAATGGGGCCCAATGGGGCCCAGCTTGTCCCAATGGGGCCCAGTGGGACCCAACATGAGCCAGTGATTCCCTTTTATCTTGACTCAGTGGGTTCCAACTTGTCCCAATGGGGCCCAATGGGGCCCAGCTTGTTACAATGGGGCCCAATTGGGCCCAGCTTGTTACAATGGCACCCAATGGGACCCAGGTTTGCCCATTTGGATCAGAATTGGCCCAAATAAACACATTCATGCCCAATTAACTGCACTCAATGGGTTCCAACTTGTTCCAATGTGACCCAGCTTGACCCAATGGGGCCCAATGGGGCCCAGCTTGTTACAATGGGACCCAATGGGACCCAACTTGGGCCAATGGGATCAAAAGAGGCCCAAGTCAGCACATGTATGCCCAATTAACTGTACTGAATGTGCTTCAATTTGTTCCAATCTTGACCCATGGGACCCAGCTTATCTCAATGGAGCCCAATGGGGCCCAACTTTGCTAAAATAAGTTGGGTTTAAGGCCCAACATGGTTTTTCTGCATAAGTTGAAGAATCATTTCTCGGTATCCGAAATCAAACCCCACCATCGTATTGGGCGTGGCCTGACACGTTTTTTTTTGTGGTCATGACCCGAGATGTCTGTATTGACCCAACATCACCATGTTCTACTTGTGTGATAAGGACTCGCACCGACATGTTGGCTTTATATGGCGAAGTTGGATCAAAAAGGAACACTCCTATGTCAGGGACTCACACGGAGATGTTGTCCGAAGAAGTCGGCAGACGACAAAACACAGCGCCCCCCTTTTTTTCCGAGGTACTGCAAAAAAATCGACTTTTTCCAGGAAGGTCATATCTGGAATTTTTTTTTTCTAAAATATTTAGAAAAATACACAAAGCTCGGAGCTGTGCTTGAAATAATTTTAGGACGTCGGGAAAGGTGTTAAAAAATCAAAAATTAAAAACACCCATTTTCAGCCCTCAATCTCCTACTATAGTAGCTGCCGGACCCTGCTTAGGGTTAGGAACCACCACGCTGATGTCTGGGCTTTCGTTAATGGCATGACACGGTAAGATGGCTAAAAAAACGAAGTTGTTACTCCACAGAGCTCCACCGTTGAATCCAATGGGCAACATTCCCACAACTCAGTGGACCCAACTCGACAGACCCAACCTCTCGGGCGAATTTCCAACACCAGATGGCGCACAGAGCAACATTGATGGCCAAGATCCCAGTTTTCACCTGACTTCTCATTAGGGTAAAAAAGTAAAGTATTTGAAACACTTTGAAAAAAAAAAAAAAATGGGAAAAAAATATATTTTGGTCGGTATACCAAGGGCACAAAAGTTTAGGTGGAGTACCAGGGGCAAAAAACTCTGGCCCAGGTGGAGGGCCATGGGTGTCATGGAGAATGTTAACCCAGACTTAGAGCCACTTAATTGGGCATAGGATGGGCCATGGGTGTGGCGCAGTGGATTTGACAGATGCCTTTGGTGTGGGAGGCCCGGTTCGATTCCCACTGCGAATAATAATAGTAATAGTAAGTATCCCCAGACTTGGAGCCACTTAAGTGGGCATAGGATTGGCCATGGGTGTTGTGGAGAATGTTAATCCAGATTTAGAGCCACTCACTGGGGCATAGGATGGGCCATGGGTGTCATGGAGAATGTTAACCCAGACTTAGAGCCACTCACTGGGGCATAGGATGGAGCATGGGTGTCATGGAAAATGTTAACCCGGACTTAGAGCCACTCACTGGGGCATAGGATGGAGCATGGGTGTCATGGAGAATATTAACCCAGACTTGGAGCCACCTTTTTGGGCATAGGATGGACCATGTGTGTCATGGAGAATGTTAACCTAGACATAGAGCCACTCACTGGGCCGTGGAGGTGAGGCTGAGGGCCTTGGAGGTCAATGCCCAGGCATAGAGGCACTATCTCTGGCTTACAAGGCAGCATGAGGGGCCTGGAGCCTGACAAAATTTGGTTGGTATACCAGGGGCACAAACGTTTTGGTTGGTATTAGGGCACGAAGGTTTAGGTGGGCTACCAGGGGCACGAAAGTTTAGTTGGTTTACCAGGGGCGAAGTTAGTTTAGTTGGGGTACCAGGGCAGTTTAGTTGGAGTACCAGGGGCATGAAAGTTTAGTTGGGGTACCAGGGGCACGAAAGTTGAGTCGGGTACCAGGGGCACGGAACTCTTGCCCAGCCGGATGGAGGGTTTTAGCCTAGGGAGGGGTGCTTAAGTGTGGGTACACGGGTTCGCCTGGTGAGCAGGGTTCCTGGAGGGTCAACATTAGGGTTGTGGGCAAGCCGGGGTCACGGTGAAGGGAGGCTGGGGTCATAGAGTGGGCTTGTGAGCCTTGGTTGGACCATGGAGGGGGTTCATGGAGCATGTTACCCCAGACTTGGAGCCTCTTCCTGGGGCTAAGGGTGGACGATGTAGGTCATGGAGGTTGTTACCCCAGACTTGGAGCCACTCACTGCGGCTAAGGGTGGACCATGGATGTCATGGAGCAGCTCTAGAATGAGATTTGCAAAGGAGCGCTGATCTAACATTACAGGGACTCACACCCGGATCCTGGGTTTAGCTCTGCTTTTGTTCATTTGGCTTATGGTGGACCATGGAGGGGGTTCACGGAGCATGTTACCCCAGACCTGGAGCCCCATCCTGGGGCTAAGGATGGACCATGGAGGGGTTCATGGAGGATCTTATCCCAGACTTGGAGCCCCTTCCTGGGGCTAAGGGGTGGACCATGGAGGCGGGGGTTCATGGAGGATGTTACCCCAGACTTGGAGCCCCTTCCTGGGGCTAAGGGTGGACCATGGAGGAGGGTTGTGATTTCCAGACTTGGAGCCCTTCCTGGGGCTAAGGATGACCATGGAGGCGGGGTTATGGAGGATGTTACCAGACTTGGAGCCCTTCCTGGGGCTAAGGGTGGACCATGTGGGTCATGGAGGATGTTACCCCAGACTTGGAGCCACTCACTGGGGCTAAGGGTGGACCATGGATGTCATGGAGCAGCTCTAGAATGAGATTTGCAAAGGAGCTGATCTAACATTACAGGGACTCACACCCGGATCCTGGGTTTAGCTCTGCTTTTGTTCATTTGGCTTATGGTGGACCATGGAGGGTTCACGGAGCATGTTACCCCAGACCTGGAGCCCCATCCTGGGGCTAAGGATGGACCATGGAGGGTTTTCATGGAGGATCTTATCCCAGACTTGGAGCCCCTTCCTGGGGGCTAAGGGTGGACCATGGAGGCGGGGGTTCATGGAGGATGTTACCCCAGACTTGGAGCCCCTTCCTGGGGCTAAGGGTTGACCATGGAGGAGGGGGATCATGGTGGATCTTATCCCAGACTTGGAGCCCCTTCCTGGGGCGGGGGGGGGGCAGGGGGGGGGGGGGTTCATGGAGGATGTTACCCCAGACTTGGAGCCCCTTCCTGGGGCTAAGGGTGGACCATGTGGGTCATGGAGGATGTTACCCCAGACTTGGAGCCACTCACTGGGGCTAAGGGTGGACCATGGATGTCATGGAGCAGCTCTAGAATGAGATTTGCAAAGAGGCTGATCTAACATTACAGGGACTCACACCGGATCCTGGGTTTAGCTCTGCTTTTGTTCATTTGGCTTATGGTGGACCATGGAGGGTTCACGAAGCATGTTACCCCAGACCTGGAGCCCCATCCTGGGGCTAAGGATGGACCATGGAGGGGTTCATGGAGGATCTTATCCCAGACTTGGAGCCCCTTCCTGGGGCTAAGGGTGGACCATGGTTGGGCGGGGGTTCATGGAGGATGTTACCCCAGACTTGGAGCCCCTTCCTGGGGCTAAGGGTGGACCATGGAGGAGGGGGATCATGGTGGATCTTATCCCAGACTTGGAGCCCCTTCCTGGGGCGCTAAGGATGGACCATGGGGGGTTGGGGGGGTTCATGGAGGATGTTACCCCAGACTTGGAGCCCCTTCCTGGGGCTAAGGGTGGACCATGTAGGGTCTATGGAGGATGTTACCCCAGACTTGGGAGCCACTCACTGGGGCTAAGGGTTGGACCATGGATGTCATGGAGCAGCTCTAGAATGAGATTTGCAAAGGAGCTGATCTAACATTACAGGGACTCACACCGGATCCTGGGTTTAGCTCTGCTTTTGTTCATTTGGCTTATGGTGGACCATGGAGGGTTCAGCGAGAGCATGTTACCCCCAGACCTGGAGCCCCATCCTGCTAATGAGATGGAGACCATGGAGGGGGGTTCATGGAGGATCTTATCCCAGACTTGGAGACCCCTTCCTGGGGCTAAGGGTGGACCATGGAAGCAGGGGTTCATGGAGGATGTTACCCCAGACTTGGAGCCCCTTCCTGGGGCTAAGGGTGGACCATGGAGGGAGGGATCATGGTGGATCTTATCCCAGACTTGGAGCCCCTTCCTGGGGAGCTAAGGATGAACCATGGAGGCAGGGGTTCATGGAGGATGTTACCCCCAGACTTGGAGCCCCTTCCTGGGGCTAAGGGTGAACCATGTGGGTCATGGAGGATGTTACCCCAGACTTGGAGCCACTCACTGGGGCTAAGGGTGGACCATGGATGTCATGGAGCAGCTCTAGAATGAGATTTGCAAAGGGGCTGATCTAACATTACAGGGACTCACACCCGGATCCTGGGTTTAGCTCTGCTTTTGTTCATTTGGCTTATGGTGGACCATGGAGGGGTTCCACGGAGCATGTTACCCCAGACCTGGAGCCCCATCCTGGAGAGCTAAGGATGAACCATGGAGGGGTTCATGGAGGATCTTATCCCAGACTTGGAGCCCCTTCCTGGGGGCTAAGGGTGGACCATGGAGCGGGAAGGGTTCATGGAGGATGTTACCCCAGACTTGGAGCCCCTTCCTGGGGCTAAGGGTGGACCATGGAGGAGGGGATCATGGTGGATCTTATCCCAGACTTGGAGCCCCTTCCTGGGGCTAAGGATGGACCATGAGTCAGGGGTTCATGGAGGATGTTACCCCAGACTTGGAGCCCCTTCCTGGGGCTAAGGATTGAACCATGTGGGTCATGGAGGATGTTTACCCCAGACTTGGAGCCACTCACTGGGGCTAAGGTGGACCATGGATGTCATGGAGCAGCTCTAGAATGAGATTTGCAAAGGGGCTGATCTAACATTACAGGGACTCACACCCGATCCTGGGTTTTAGCTCTGCTTTTGTTCATTTGGCTTATGGTGGACCATGGAGGGGTTTCGGAGCATGTTACCCCAGACCTGGAGCCCCATCCTGGGGCTAAGGATGGACCATGGAGGGGGTTCATGGAGGATCTTATCCCAGACTTGGAGCCCCTTCCTGGGGCTAAGGGTGGACCATGGAGCGGGGGTTCATGGAGGATGTTACCCAGACTTGGAGCCCCTTCCTGGGAGCTAAGGTTGGACCATGGAGGGAGGGGATCATGGTGGATCTTATCCCAGACTTGGAGCCCCTTCCTGGGGGCTAAGGATGAACCATGGACCCGGGGGTTCATGGAGGATGTTACCCCAGACTTGGAGCCCCTTCCTGGGGCTAAGGGTGGACCATGTGGGTCATGGAGGATGTTACCCCAGACTTGGAGCCACTCACTGGGGCTAAGGGTGGACCATGGATGTCATGGAGCAGCTCTAGAATGAGATTTGCAAAGGGCTGATCTAACATTACAGGGACTCACACCCGGATCCTGGGTTTAGCTCTGCTTTTGTTCATTTGGCTTATGGTGGACCATGGAGGGTTCCACGGAGCATGTTACCCCAGACCTGGAGCCCCATCCTGGGAGCTAAGGATGGACCATGGAGGGGTTCATGGAGGATCTTATCCCAGACTTGGAGCCCCTTCCTGGGGCTAAGGGTGGACCATGGAGGCGGGGGGTTCATGGAGGATGTTACCCCAGACTTGGAGGCCCCCTTCCTGGGGCTAGGGGTGGACCATGGAGGAGAGGGATCATGGTGGATCTTATCCCAGACTTGGAGCCCCTTCCTGGGGCTAGAGATGGACCATGGAGGCAGGGGTTCATGGAGGATGTTACCCCAGACTTGGAGCCCCTTCCTGGGGCTAAGGGTGAACCATGTGGGTCATGGAGGATGTTACCCCAGACTTGGAGCCACTCACTGGGGCTAAGGTTGGACCATGGATGTCATGGAGCAGCTCTAGAATGAGATTTGCAAAGGCCTGATCTAACATTACAGGGACTCACACGATCCTGGGTTTTAGCTCTGCTTTTGTTCATTTGGCTTATGGTGGACCATGGAGGGTTACAGGACATGTTACCCCAGACCTGGAGCCCCATCCTGGGGCTAAGGATGGACCATGGAGGGTTCATAGGAGGATCTTATCCCAGACTTGGAGCCCCTTCCTGGGAGCTAAGGGGGTGGACCATGGGGGGGGGGTTCATGGAGGATGTTACCCCAGACTTGGAGCCCCTTCCTGGGAGCTAAGGGTGGACCATGGAGGGGGGGGATCATGGTGGATCTTATCCCAGTTGAGCCTTCCTGGGGCTAGGATGGACCAATGGGGTTTATGGAGGATGTTACCCCAGCTTGGAGCCCCTTCCTGGGGCTAAGGGTGGACCATGTGGGTCATGGAGGATGTTACCCCAGACTTGGAGCCACTCACTGGGGCTAAGGGTGGACCATGGATGTCATGGAGCAGCTCTAGAATGAGATTTGCAAAGGGCTGATCTAACATTACAGGGACTCACACCCGGATCCTGGGTTTAGCTCTGCTTTTGTTCATTTGGCTTATGGTGGACCATGGAGGGTTCACGGAGCATGTTACCCCAGACCTGGAGCCCCATCCTGGGGCTTAAGGATGGACCATGGAGGGTTTCATGGAGGATCTTATCCCAGACTTTGGAAGCCCCTTCCTGGGGAGCTAAGGGTGGACCATGGAGGCGGGGGTTCATGGAGGATGTTACCCCAGACTTGGAGCCCCTTCCTGGGAGCTAAGGGTTGACCATGGAGGAGGGGATCATGGTGGATCTTATCCCAGACTTGGACCCCTTCCTGGGGCTAGAGATGGACCATGGAGGCAGGGGTTCATGGAGGATGTTACCCCAGACTTGGAGCCCCTTCCTGGGGCTAAGGGTGGACCATGTGGGTCATGGAGGATGTTACCCCAGACTTGGAGCCACTCACTGGGGCTAAGGGTGGACCATGGATGTCATGGAGCAGCTCTAGAATGAGAGTTTGCAAAGGAGGCTGATCTAACATTACAGGGACTCACACCCGGATCCTGGGTTTAAGCTCTGCTTTTGTTCATTTGGCTTATGGTGGACCATGGAGGGTTCACGGAGCATGTTACCCCAGACCTGGAGCCCCATCCTGGGAGCTAAGGATGGAACCATGGGGGGTTTCATGGAGGATCTTACCCCAGACTTGGAGCCCCTTCCTGGGGCTAAGGGGTGGACCATGGAAGTGGGGGTTCATGGAGGATGTTACCCCAGACTTGGAGCCCCTTCCTGGGGCTAAGGGTGGACCATGGGTGTCATGGAGCAAGTTGGGTCCCAACATGCCCACATCTCAGTGGACCCAACTGCGGAAGACCCAACATTGGACCCAATGCGCCCAGCATGCCCACATCTCAGTGGACCCAACTTCGGAAGACCCAACATTGGACCCAATGGGCCCAGCATGCCCACATCTCAGTGGACCCAACTTGGAGAGACCCAACTTCTTGGTAATTTGCAACACCAGATGTCGCCAGAGAGCAACATTGAGAGCCAAGATCCCCGTTTTTCAGAATTAGGTTGGGCCATGGGTTTTCAGGCTCCTGATGGACCGCTGTTTAGGGTTAGGAACCACCACGTGATGTCTGGGCTTTCGTTAATGGCATGACACGGTAAGATGGCTAAAAAAAAACGAAGTTGTTACTCCACAGAGCTCCACCGTTGAATCCAATGGGCGCAACATTCCCACAACTCAGTGGACCCAACTTCGACAGACCCAACCTCTCGGGCGAATTTCCAACACCAGATGGCGCCACAGAGCAACATTGATGGCCAAGATCCCAGTTTTCACCTGACTTCTCATTAGGAAAAAAAGTAAAGTATTGAAACACTTTGAAAAAAAAAAAAAATGGGAAAAAATATATTTGGTGTAGGTATACCAGGGGCACAAAGAGTTTAGGTGGAGTACCAGGGGCCAAAACTCTGGCCCAGGTGGAGGGCCATGGGTGTCATGGAGAATGTTAGCCCAGACTTAGAGCCACTTAGTTGGGCATAGGATGGGCCATGGGTGTGGCGCAAGTGGATATGACAGATGCCTTTGGTGTGGGAGGCCGGGTTCGATTCCCCTACGGAATAATAATAATAGTAAGTATCCCAGACTTGGAGCCACTTAGTTGGGCATAGGATTGGCCATGGGTGTCATGGAGAATGTTAATCCAGATTTAGAAGCCACTCACTGGGGCATAGGATGGAGCCATGGGTGTCATGGAGAATGTTAACTTAGACTTAGAGCCACTCACTGGGGCATAGGATGGAGCATGGGTGTCATGGAAAATGTTAACCCGGACTTAGAGCCACTCACTGGGGACATAGGATGGAGCATGGGTGTCATGGAGAATATTAACCCAGACTTGGAGCCACCTTTTTGGGCATAGGATGGACCATGTGTGTCATGGAGAATGTTAACCTAGACATAGAGCCACTCACTGGGCGTGGAGGTGAGGCTGAGGGCCTTGGAGGTCAATGCCCAGGCATAGAGGCACTATCTCTGGCTTACAAGGCAGCATGAGGGGCCTGGAGCCTGACAAAATTTGGTTGGTATACCAGGGGCACAAACGTTTAGTTGGGGTACCAGGGGCCAGCGAAAGGTTTAGGTGGGCTACCAGGGGCACGAGAAGTTTAGTTGGAGTACCAGGGGCATGGAAGTTTAGTTGGGGTACCAGGGGCACGAAAGTTTAGTTGGAGTACCAGGGGCATGAAAGTTTAGTTGGGGTACCAGGGGGCACGAAAGTTGAGTCGGGGTACCAGGGGCGCGGAACTCTTGCCCAGCGGGATGGAGAGGTTTAGCCTAGGGAGGGGTGCTTAAGTGTGGGTACAAGGTTACGCCTGGTGAGCAGGGTTCCTGGAGGGTCAACATTAGGGTTGTGGGCAAGCGGGGGTCACACGTGAAGGGAGGCTGGGGTCATAGAGTGGGCTTGTGAGCCTTGGGTGGACCATGGAGGGTTCATGGAGCATGTTACCCCAGACTTGGAGCCTCTTCCTGGGAGCTAGGGTGGACCATGTAGGTCATGGAGGTAGTTACCCCAGACTTGGAGCCACTCACTGCGGCTAAGGGTGGACCATGGATGTCATGGAGCAGCTCTAGAATGAAGATTTGCAAAGGAGGCTGATCTAACATTACAGGGACTCACACCCGGATCCTGGGTTTAGCTCTGCTTTTGTTCATTTGGCTTATGGTGGACCATGGAGGGTTCACGGAGCATGTTACCCCAGACCTGGAGCCCCATCCTGGGAGCTAAGGATGGACCATGGAGGGGGTTCATGGAGGATCTTATCCCAGACTTGGAGCCCCTTCCTGGGGCTAAAGGGTGGACCATGGAGGAGGGGGTTCATGGAGGATGTTACCCCAGACTTGGAGCCCCTTCCTGGGGCTAAGGGTGGACATAGGAGGGATCATGGTGATTTATCTGGCTGGGTGAGTTTTTTTTCTTGGGGCTAAGGGTGAACCATGTGGGTCATGGAGGATGTTACCCCAGACTTGGAGCCACTCACTGGGGCTAAGGGTGGACCATGGATGTCATGGAGCAGCTCTAGAATGAGATTTGCAAAGGGCTGATCTAACATTACAGGGACTCACACCCGGATCCTGGGTTTAGCTCTGCTTTTGTTCATTTGGCTTATGGTGGACCATGGAGGGTTCACGGGGCATGTTACCCCAGACCTGGAGCCCCATCCTGGGAGCTAAGGATGGACCATGGAGGGTTCATGGAGGATCTTATCCCAGACTTGGAGCCCCTTCCTGGGAGCTAGGGTTGGACCATGGGCGGGGGGTTCATGGAGGATGTTACCCCAGACTTGGAGCCCCTTCCTGGGGCTAAGGGTGGACCATGGAGGAGGGGATCATGGTGGATCTTATCCCAGACTTGGAGCCCCTTCGAGGCTAGGATGGACCATGGAGGCAGGGGGTTCATGGAGGATGTTACCCCAGACTTGGAGCCCCTTCCTGGGGCTAAGGGTGGACCATGTGGGGGGGTCATGGTGGATGTTACCCCAGACTTGGAGCCACTCACTGGGGCTAAGGGTTGGACCATGGATGTCATGGAGCAGCTCTAGAATGAAGATTTGCAAAGGGCCTGATCTAACATTACAGGGACTCACACCCGGATCCTGGGTTTAATTTGCCTTTTTTGTTCATTTGGCTTATGGTGGACCATGGAGGGTTCACGGAGCATGTTACCCCAGACCTGGAGCCCCATCCTGGGAAGCTAGAGATGGACCATGGAGGGTTCATGGAGGATCTTATCCCAGACTTGGAGCCCCTTCCTGGGGCTAAGGGTGGACCATGGAGGCGAGGGGGTTCATGGAGGATGTTACCCCAGACTTGGAGCCCCTTCCTGGGGCTAAGGGTGGACCATGGAGGAGGGATCATGGTGGATCTTATCCCAGACTTGGAGCCCCTTCCTGGAGGCTAAGGATGGACCATGGAGGCGAGGGTTTTCATGGAGGATGTTACCCCAGACTTGGAGCCCCTTCCTTGGGGCTAAGGGTGGACCATGTGGGTCATGGAGGATGTTACCCCAGACTTGGAGCCACTCACTGGGAGCCAAGGGTGGACCATGGATGTCATGGAGCAGCTCTAGAATGAGATTTGCAAGAGGCCCCATCTAACATTACAGGGACTCACACCGGATCCTGGGTTTAGCTCTGCTTTTGTTCATTTGGCTTATGGTGGACCATGGAGGGTTCACGGAGCATGTTACCCCAGACCTGGAGCCCCATCGGGGGGGTAAGGATAGAGGAACCATGAGAGGGTTTATGGAGGATCTTATCCCAGACTTGGAGCCCCTTCCTGGGGCTAGGAGGTTGTGACATGAGGGTTCATGGAGGATGTTACCCCAGACTTGGAGCCCTTCCTGGGGCTTAGGGTTGACCATGGAGGAGAGGGATCATGGTGGATCTTATCCCAGACTTGGAGCCCCTTCCTGGGGCTAAGGATGGACCATGGAGGGGGGTTCATGGAGGATGTTACCCCAGACTTGGAGCCCCTTCTTCTGGGGCTAGGAGGTGAGACCATGTGGGTCATGGAGGATGTTACCCCAGACTTGGAGCCACTCACTGGGGCTAAGGGTGGACCATGGATGTCATGGAGCAGCTCTAGAATGAGATTTGCAAAGAGGCTGATCTAACATTACAGGGACTCCCGGATCCTGGGTTTAGCTCTTTTTGTTCTTTGGCTTGGTGGCCATGGAGGGTTGCGCATGTCCCTGGAGCCCCTCTGGGGCTAAGGATGAACCATGGAGGGTTCATGGAGATCTTATCCCAGACTTGGAGCCCTTCCTGGGACTAGAGGTGGACCATGAGGGGGGGTTATGGAGGATTACCAATGGACCCTTCCTGGGAGCTAAGGGTGACCATGGAGAGGGATCATGGTGGATCTTATCCCAGACTTGGAGCCCCTTCCTGGGGCTAAGATATACCATGGGGGTTCATGAGGTGTTTGTAGTTTCCTTCATGCTAAGGAGTGGACCATGGATGTCATGGAGCAGCTCTAGAATGAGATTTAAAGGCTGATCTAACATTACAGGGATTCACACCGGATCCTGGGTTTAGCTCTGCTTTTGTTCATTTGGCTTATGGTGGACCATGGAGGGTTCACGAGCATGTTCCCCAGACCTGGAGCCCCATCCTGGGAGGCTAGAGATGGACCATGGAGGGTTCATGGAGGATCTTATCCCAGACTTGGAGCCCCTTCCTGGGAGCTAGGAGTGGACCATGGAGGCAGGGGTTCATGGAGGATGTTACCCCAGACTTGGAGCCCTTCCTGGGAGCTAAGAGTTGACCATGGAGGAGGGATCATGGTGGATCTTATCCCAGACTTGGAGCCCCCCTGAGCTGAGATGGACCATGGGGCAGGGGTTTATTGGAGTTTTTTACCCCAGACGACCCCTTCCTGGGGCTAAGGGTGGACCATGTGGGTCATAGATTTTACCCCAGCTGGAGCCACTCACTGGGGCTAAGGGTGGACCATGGATGTCATGGAGCAGCTCTAGAATGAGATTTGCAAAAGGCGCTGATCTAACATTACAGGGACTCACACCCGGATCCTGGGTTTAGCTCTGCTTTTGTTCATTTGGCTTATGGTGGACCATGGAGGGTTCAGGGAGCATGTTACCCCAGACCTGGAGCCCCATCCTTGGGACTAAGGATGGACCATGAGAGGGTTCATGGAGATCTTATCCCAGACTTGGAGCCCCTTCCTGGGGCTAAGGGGTGGTAACCATGGAGGCGAGGGGTTCATGGAGGATGTTACCCCAGACTTGGAGCCCCTTCCTGGGGCTAAGGGTGGACCATGGAGGAGGGGATCATGGTGGATCTTATCCCAGACTTGGAGCCCCTTCCTGGGGGCTAAGGATGGACCATGGGGCGGGGGGTTCATGGAGGATGTTACCCCAGCTTGGAGCCCCTTCCTGGGGCTAAGGGTGAGACCATGTGGGTCATGGAGGATGTTACCCCCGACTTGGAGCCACTCACTGGGGCTAAGGGTGGACCATGGATGTCATGGAGCAAGCTCTAGATTGAGATTTGCAAAGAGGCTGATCTAACATTACAGGGACTCACACCCGGATCCTGGGTTTAGCTCTGCTTTTGTTCATTTGGCTTATGGTGGACCATGGAGGGGTTCACGGGGCATGTTACCCCAGACCTGGAGCCCCATCCTGGGGAGCTAAGGATGGACCATGAGAGAGGGTTCATGGAGGATCTTATCCCAGACTTGGAGCCCCTTCCTGGGGCTAGGAGTGAGACCATGGAGGCGGGGGGTTCATGGAGGATGTTACCCCAGACTTGGAGCCCCTTCCTGGGGCTAAGGGTGGACCATGGAGGAGGGTGATGGATCTTATCCAGCTTGGAGCCCCTTCCTGGGGCTAAGGATGGACCATGGGGCCGGGGGTTATGGAGGATGTTACCAGACTTGGAGCCCCTTCCTGGGGCTTAGGGTGGACCATGTGGGTCATGGAGGATGTTACCCCAGACTTGGAGCCACTCACTGGGGCTAAGGGTGGACCATGGATGTCATGGAGCAGCTCTAGAATGAGATTTGCAAAGGGCTGATCTAACATTACAGGGACTCACAACCGGATCCTGGGTTTAGCTCTGCTTTTGTTCATTTGGCTTATGGTGGACCATGGAGGGTTCACAGGGCATGTTACCCCAGACCTGGAGCCCCATCCTGGGAGCTAAGGATGGACCATGGAGGGTTCATGGAGGATCTTATCCCAGACTTGGAGCCCCTTCCTGGGAGCTAAGGGTGAGACCATGGGCGCGGGGTTCATGAGGATGTTACCCCAGCTTGGAGCCCTTCCTGGGGCTAAGGGTTGACCATGGAGGAGGGATCATGGTGGATCTTATCCCAGCTGGAGCCCCTCCTGGGGCTAGGATGGACCATGGAGAGGGGGTTCATGGAGGATGTTACCCCAGACTGGAGCTCCTGGGGCTAAGGGTAACCATGTGGGTCATGAGATGTTACCCCAACTGGAGCCACTCTGGGGCTAAGGGGTGGACCATGGATGTCATGGAGCAGCTCTAGAATGAGATTTGCAAAGGGCGCGATCTAACATTACAGGGACTCACACCGGATCCTGGGTTTAGCCTCTTTTGTTCATTTCTGGTGACATGGAGGGTTTGAGCATGTTACCCCAACCTGGAGCCCCATCCTGGGGTGTAGGATGACATGGAGGTTTCATGGAGGATCTTATCCCAACTGGAGCCTTCCTGGGGCTAAGGGTGGACCATGGGCGGGGGGTTCATGGAGGATGTTACCCCAACTTGGGAGCCTTCCTGGGGCTTAGGGATTGAGACCATGGGTGTCATGGAGCAAGTTGGGTCCCAACATGCCCACATCTCAGTGGACCCAACTTGGGAGAAGACCCAACATTGGACTCATGGCATGCCCACATCTCAGTGGACCCAACTTGGAAGACCCAACATTGGACCCAATGGGCCCAGCATGCCCACATCTCAGTGGACCCAACTTGGGAAGACCCAACTTCTTGGGCGAATTGCAACACCAGATGTGCGCCAGAGAGCAACATTGAGAGCCAAGATCCCGTTTTCAACGAAGTAGGTTGGGCCATGGGTTTTCAGGCTCCTGATGGACCGCTGTTTAGGGTTAGGGTTAGGGTTAGGGTAGGGTTAGGGTTAGGGGTTAGGGTTAGGGTTAGGGTTAGGGGTTAGGGTTAGGGTTAGGGTTAGGGTTAGGGTTAGGGGTTAGGGGTTAGGGTTAGGGTTAGGGTTAGGGTTAGGGTTAGGGTTAGGGGGTTAGGGTTAGGGGGTTAGGGTTAGGGTTAGGGTTAGGGGTTAGGGTTAGGGTTAGGGTTAGGGGGGTTAGGGTTAGGGTTAGGTAAGGGGGTGATAGCCACGATCATCAAGTGATGATCCTCAAACGTGTGTTGGCCGGCCTCGCAATTTCACTTTGCCATTGTAAAGCCCGGCCCTGCAATTTCACTTCGCCATTGTAAAGCCGGCCTGCAATTTCCGCGTTGCCATTGTAAAGCCGGCCTATACAATTTTGCCACCATTGTAAAGCCGGCCTAGCAATTTCCGCCCGCCATTGTAAAGCCGGCCTCGTAATTTCACGTCGCCATTGTAAAGCTGGCCTAGCAATTTCGCCCGCCATTGTAAAGCCGGCCTAGCAATTTCACCGCCATTGTAAAGCCGGCCTAGCTTTAATTTTGCGCTCTTGTAAAGCGCGGCCTCGCAATTTCGCCGCCATTGTAAAGCCGGCCTAGCAATTTCACCGCGAATTGTAAAGCCGGCCTCGCAATTTCACTTCGCCATTGTAAAGCCGGCCTCTCAATTCACCGCCATTGTAAAGCCGGCCTAGCAATTTCACCGCCATTGTAAAGCCGGCCTCGCAATTTCCGCCACGCCGTGTAAAGCCGGCCGCCATGATTTCCACTTCCCCATTGCAAAGCCGGCCTCGCAATATTGAAATGGTATACCAGGGACGAAAATATTTCGTCGGGTTAAATTGTGCCATAGCGGGGGCTTAAGTGTGGGTTCCGGGACAGACAGGTCAAGGTGCGCTGAGGTGGGCCCTTTTTCCTGAATGTATACCGGGGAGGTTAGCCCCTTTCTGTGGGCCGATGGGTGGCTCCCCTGGGTGGGCGCTTGCAAAAGTCGGCCGCAAATGCCACCTATCCAAGCCGGCCTTGTAAGGCCGCTTTCCAAAATAACGACAGTTGGGTTTAGGCACCACTGTGCTAGAATGGTTCCGTTTAGGTAAAGGGGTTGGGGGTGTAACGCCCTCACCTGTGGGTGCTAGTCTGGCATCTCCTAGCAGGTGGTTGGCACTGTGAAGCCAGCATTGCAAATAATGACAGTTGTGCTTACGCACCACTGTGCTAGAATGGTTAAGGTTAGGGATAATGGATGAAATGGGATGTTGGTGCGGGTAACAATCTCTGCAATGGTAACAGCCCACACATACAGGTAGGGTCCTTTGGTGTTTTGAACCTTCACAATAAACTTGCTGTTCTTTCATGATAAAAAGAACCAAAGTGTTGTTTTTCATAAGCGGCGGTAACGGTTTAACTGAAGCAAATGCCATGTATCGGTGCATGCACGCGTGCGGTGAAATTAGCAAGATACGTCAATGCGATTGGAGCCAGCTGGTGGCCAGATTTGGACGAGACTGGAACCACATGGGGTGTGTGTGTCTAGCCATTCTGGCATTGTAAAGCCAGCCGCGCATGAGTGTGTTTCTGACACTTTGAAATAATCTGTTGGATGCTGTTCCGCTGGCAGCATATATGCCTCATTTGCTACGGAATCCAACAGCTAGTTTCAAAGTGTGAAAATGTGTTTCATTGTAAAGCCGGTTCGCAATGTCATCTAGCAATGCCGGCCCGAAGGAGTGTGTTTTTGACACTTTGAAAATGTACGTCAACCTGGGAACTAGGTAAAGGGGTGATAGCCCGCGATCATCAAGTGATGATCCTCAAGCGTGTGTTGGCCGGCCTCGCAATTTCACTTTGCCCATTATAAAGCCGGCACCACCAATTTCACTTCGCCATTGTAAAGCCGGCCCCGCGCAATTTCACGTTGCCATTGTAAAGCCGGCCTAGCAATTTCATCGCCATTGTAAAGCCGGCCTAGCAATTTCATACGCCATTGTAAAGCCGGGCTCGCAATTTCGCCATGCGATTGTAAAGCCGGGCTTACATTTCACTTTGCCATTGTAAAGCCGGCCTAGCAATTTCACTTCGCCATTGTAAAGCCGGCCTCGCAATTTCATTCGCCATTGTAAAGCCGGCCTAGCAATTTCACTTCGCCATTGTAAAGCCCATTTCAATAATCGCCCGCCATTGTAAAGCCGGCCTCTCAATTCATCGCCATTGTAAAGCCCGGCCTTCATGATTTCATCCGCCATTGTAAAGCCGGCCTCGCCAATTTCACTTTGCCATTGTAAAGCCGGCCCGCAATTTCATTCGCCATTGTTAAGCCGGCCCACGCATTTCATTCGCCATTGTAAAGCCGGCCTCGCAAGTTCACCTCGCCATTGCAAAGCCGGCCTGCAATTTCACTCCGCCATTGTAAAAGCCGGCCTAGCAATTTCATCGCCATTGTAAAGCCGGGCCTAGCAATTTCATCGCCATTGTAAAGCCGGCCTATTTCGCCATGCATGCAAAGCCGGCCTCGCAATATTGAAATGGTATACCAGGGAACCGAAAATATTTCGTGCGGGGTTAAGTGTAATGGCCATAGCGGAGGGGCTTAAGTGTGGGTTCCCGGGACCGACCGGAGGTCAAGGTGCGCTGAGGTGGGCCCTTTTTCCTGAATGTATACCCGGGGAGGTTAGCCCCTTTCTGTGGGCCGATGGGTGGCTCCCCTGGGTGGGCGCGGTAAGGTAAAGCCGCATGATGCCACCTATCCAAGCCGCGCCTTGTAAGGGCCGCTTGCACAATAACGACAGTTGGGTTTAGGCACCACTGTGCTAGAATGGTTCAGTTTAGGTAAGGGGTTGGGGGTAACAGCCCTCACCTGTGGGTGCTAGTCTGGCATCTCCTAGCAGGTGGTTGGCACTGTGAAGCCAGCATTGCAAATAATGACAGTTGTGCTTACGCACCACTGTGCTAGAATGGTTAAGGTTAGGGATAATGGATGAAATGGGATGTTGGTACGGGTAACAATCTCTGCAATGGTAACAGCCCACACATACAGGTAGGGTCCTTTGGTGTTTTGAACCTTCACAATAAACTTGCTGTTCTTTCATGATAAAAAGAACCAAAGTGTTGTTTTTTCATACGGCGAGGCGTAATGCGGTTTAACTGAAGCAAATGCCATGTATCGGTGCATGCACCGCATGCGGTGAAATTAGCAAGATACGTCAATGCGATTGGAGCCAGCTGGTGGCCAGATTTGGACGAGACTGGAACCACATGGTGTGTGTGTGTCTAGCCATTAGGGTTAGGGTTAGGGTTAGGGTTAGGGTTAGGGGTTAGGGGTTAGGGGGGTTAGGGTTTTTGTAAGGAAGATGAAAACTCACCATGGAAACCATGGGTATTGAAGTCATCTTAAGCACAAACCAGGCCACATCCACACAACCAAGCGACCCCGTCCCCACAGAGGGACCCCAGTCCACAAACAATTTGGCATCTAATCTCTGTTATGTTAAACTTTACGGAGATGGGAAAAAGTGCTTCAAATTTGGTTCAAAGACCCTTGGTTAGAGCTGTAGAGATGGAGGAGGCTTACCATGGAGACCGCATGGGATCAGCCTGGAAAAGGAAATCCAGGCGTACCACGGGGAGCACCGTGGGGGTTGCCCAAAAGCCAAAGTGAAGGCTTACCATGGAGACCACATGGGATTAGCCTAGAAATGGAGATAAAGGCACCAACGGAGACCACGTGGGGTAAGCCTGGGAAAGTCAAAAGACAATAAAGATGGACCAAGAGGTCTTTGGTTTGGATTGTGTTGAAAACCAATTGGTTATGGTTAGGCGAAGAAGCACTGGGTTAGGCCAGATTGAAAAACACCAGGTTATGGTTAGGCTAAAGAGCACTTGGTTATGGTTAGATTAAAACATCTTGGGTTATGGTTAGGCTAGAAAGCACTTGGTTATGGTTAGATTAAAAAAGCTTGGGTTATGGTTAGGCTAGAAAGCACTTGGTTATGGTTAGATTAAAAAATCTTGGGTTATGGTTAGGCTAGAAAGCACTTGGTTATGGTTAGATTAAAAAATCTTGGGTTATGTTAGGCTAGAAAGCATTTAGTTATGGTTAGATTAAAAAATCTTAGGTAATGTTAGGCTAAAAACCACTTAATTAAGTTTAGGTCAAGAGCCCAAAAACATTATCTCTGGGTCCTATTCTGATTATGTCCTGCAAAATGACAAACAGTCTTTCACACATTCTTATTAAGATTTAATGCAAATTGTGGGACACATCATCAGCAGTGGACCTCAGAGTCATCAGGTGTTTCGGCCATTATCACTGTACACCTTCATCCGAGGGTGGCCCTCCAGAGGTTGATCAGACCCGGGTGTGTGTCCCATAGCCAATTGGAAACATTTGAGGTTAGTTTTATATTTATTATTTTTATTATTCACAGTCTAGATATAACAATACCGTAGTAAAGTGAAAATGATCAGAAAATCAGATGCATAAAATATAAAAAGCAATATACAATTATCACTTACCACGGATCCACTTGAACCTCTGAAAATAGAATAAGTTCAAAGCATGTGATCACTTCCTGTGTTCCATACACCGCTCAACTACAGGAGGCACTGTTAGAGTCCAAAAGGACATGAACAGGCTGTGCTGTGCTGTCTTCACCTGCACCAGTCTGCTGTGTCATGGTTTCAACACTAAAAACCCTAAAAAGGCCTTAAAGTGCAAAAGGAACACTAGGAAGGAAGCACATGGCAAAATGGATCAATTTGGTGTCGATTAGACATTAGTATGGTGGTGAAAAGTGAGTAGAAAAGGTGAAAAATCACTCCAATCTATTAAGTATGCATCAGTGGGCGTGGCTAAAGCCTTTTATGCTCCAATGGGCTTTTAAAGGGCCAGAAAAGAGTGGAATTATAGGGAATTGAGTTATAAATTCCACTGTATACAATCATGGAGGTCAAGTGGCTGTAGGATGGTGTGGAGCAGTATACAGATAACTTAACAGGCTTTTGTGGGGGCGGTATGAAGCTCAAAAGCTGTAACCATGCCTTACAAGGCCTTAAAGGTTTGTAGGGAAACTCAGGTGGGACTATCGTGCCCTCCATTAGCCGTGCATGTCCAAAGCACAAAACACGCCAGCAATGAGTAAATCCTCAAGCTAACAGAGCTATGCTACAGCAGGTAGAGATCAACAAGACCGCAATATGCCACAATGCCACCAAGCATCTGTCACCAGTCCAGGAAAATGCAAAACATTGCTTAATGAGTATGTAAGATCCTCCAACATGACTGTGATGATTGCATTCCAGCAAAAATGCTATTTGTAAGGTTGTAATTAGTGCCTGGTGAAAGTGGGTGGAATCCATCAGCGAGGGACAAGGCCACAAAGGCGACGATCACGGTGCGGTGCGGGCTGGGTAAGGGTTTTTGTAAGGAAGATGAAAACTCACCATGGAAACCATGGGTATTGAAGTCATCTTAAGCACAAACCAGGCCACATCCACACAACAAGCGACCCGTCCCCACAGAGGGACCCCAGTCCACAAACAATTTGGCATCTAATCTCTGTTATGTTAAACTTTAACGAGATGGGAAAAAGTGCTTCAAATTTGGTTCAAAGACCCTTGGTTAGAGCTGTAGAGATGGAGGAAGCTTACCATGGAGACCGCATGGGATCAGCCTGGAAAAAGGAAATCCAGAGTACCACGAGGAGACCACGTGGGGTTGCCCAAAAGCCAAAGGTGAAGGCTTACCATGGAGACCACATGGGATTAGCCTAGAAATGGAGATAAAGGCACCACGGAGACCGCGCAGGGTAAAGCCTGGGAAAGTCAAAAGACAATAAAGATGGACCAAGGGAGTTCTTTGGTTTGGATTGTGTTGAAAACCAATTGGTTATGGTTGGCGAGAAGAAGCACTGGGTTAGGCCAGATTGAAAAACACCAGGTTATGGTTAGGCTAAAGAGCACTTGGTTATGGTTAGATTAAAACATCTTGGGTTATGGTTAGGCGCAAAGCACTTGGTTATGGTTAGATTAAAAAGCTTGGGTTATGGTTAGGCTAGAAAGCACTTGGTTATGGTTAGATTAAAAAATCTTGGGTTATGGTTAGGCTAGAAAGCACTTGGTTATGGTTAGATTAAAAAATCTTGGGTTATGTTAGGCTAGAAAGCATTTAGTTATGGTTAGATTAAAAAATCTTAGGTAATGTTAGGCTAAAAACCACTTAATTAAGTTTAGGTCAAGGGCCAAAAACATTATCTCTGGGTCCTATTCTGATTATGTCCTGCAAAATGACAAACAGTCTTTCACACATTCTTATTAAGATTTAATGCAAATTGTGGGACACATCATCAGCAGTGGACCTCAGAGTCATCAGGTGTTTGAGCCATTATCACTGTACACCTTCATCCGAGGGTGGCCCTCCAGAGGTTGATCAGACCCGAGGTGTGTCCCATAGCCAATTGGAAACATTTGAGGTTAGTTTTATATTTATTATTTTTATTATTCACAGTCTAGATATAACAATACCTTAGTAAAGTGAAAATGATCAGAAAATCAGATGCATAAAATATAAAAAGCAATATACAATTATCACTTACCACCGGATCCACTTGAACCTCTGAAAATAGAATAAGTTCAAAGCATGTGATCACTTCCTGTGTTCCATACTACACGCTCAACTACAGGAGGCACTGTTAGAGTCCAAAAGGACATGAACAGGCTGTGCTGTGCTGTCTTCACCTGCACCAGTCTGCTGTGTCATGGTTTCAACACTAAAACCTAAAAAGGCCTTAAAGTGCAAAAGGAACACTAGGAAGGAAGCACATGGCAAAATGGATCAATTTGGTGTCGATTAGACATTAGTATGGTGGTGAAAAGGTGAGTAGAAAAGGTGAAAAATCACTCCAATCTATTAAGTATGCATCAGTGGGCGTGGCTAAAGCCTTTTATGCTCCAATGGGGTTTTAAAGGGAGCCCAGAAAAGAGTGGAATTATAGGGAATTGAGTTATAAATTCCACTGTATACAATCATGGAGGTCAAGTGGCTGTAGGATGGTGTGGAGCAGTATACAGATAACTTAACAGGCTTTTGTGGGAGGCGGCGGTATGAAGCTCAAAAGCTGTAACCATGCCTTACAAGGCCTAAAGGTTTGTGAGGAAACTCAGGTGGGACTATCGTGCCCTCCATTGGCGTGCATGTCCAAGCGCAAAGACAGCCAGCAATGAGTAAATCCTCGAAGCTAACAGAGCTATGCTACAGCAGGTAGAGATCAACAAGACGATAATGCCACAATGCCACCAAGCATCTGTCACCAGTCCAGGAAAATGCAAAACATTGCTTAATGAGTATGTAAGATCCTCCAACATGACTGTGATGATTGCATTCAGCAAAAATGCTATTTGTAAGGTTGTAATTAGTGCCTGGTGAAAGTGGGTGGAATCCATGCGAGGGACAAAGCCCAAAAAGGCGACGTCTGCGATCCGAATGCAGGCTGGGTAAGGGTTTTTTTAGGAAGATGAAAACTCACCATGGAAACCATGGGTATTGAAGTCATCTTAAGCACAAACCAGGCCACATCCACACAACCAAAGCGACCCGTCCCCAGGGGGCCCCGTCCACAAACAATTTGGCATCTAATCTCTGTTATGTTAAACTTTAGCGAGATGGGAAAAAGTCTTTCAAATTTGGTTCAAAGACCCTTGGTTAGAGCTGTAGAGATGGAGGAGGCTTACCATGGAGACCCATGGGATCAGCCTGGAAAAGAAAGATCCAGGCCGTACCACGCGGAGACCCGATGGGGTTGCCCAAAAGCCAAAGTGAAGGCTTACCATGGAGACCACATGGGATTAGCCTAGAAATGGAGATAAAGGACCAGAGGACCCACGTGGGAAGTAAAGTAAGCCTAGGAAAGTCAAAAGACAATAAAGATGGACCAAGAGGTCTTTGGTTTGGATTGTGTTGAAAACCAATTGGTTATGGTAATCGTGAAGAAGCACTGGGTTAGGCCAGATTGAAAAAACACCAGGTTATGGTTAGGCTAAAGAGCACTTGGTTATGGTTAGATTAAAACATCTTGGGTTATGGTTAGGCTAGAAAGCACTTGGTTATGGTTAGATTAAAAAGCTTGGGTTATGGTTAGGCTAGAAAGCACTTGGTTATGGTTAGATTAAAAATCTTGGGTTATGGTTAGGCTAGAAAGCACTTGGTTATGGTTAGATTAAAAATCTTGGGTTATGTTAGGCTAGAAAGCATTTAGTTATGGTTAGATTAAAAAATCTTAGGTAATGTTAGGCTAAAACCACTTAATTAAGTTTAGGTCAAGAGCCAAAAACATTATCTCTGGGTCCTATTCTGATTATGTCCTGCAAAATGACAAACAGTCTTTCCACACATTCTTATTAAGATTTAATGCAAATTGTGGGACACATCATCAGCAGTGGACCTCAGAGTCATCAGGTGTTTCGGCCATTATCACTGTACACCTTCATCCGGGGGTGGCCCTCCAGAAGTTGATCAGACCCGGGTGTGTCCCATAGCCAATTGGAAACATTTGAGGTTAGTTTTATATTTATTATTTTTATTATTCACAGTCTAGATATAACAATACCTTAGTAAAGTGAAAATGATCAGAAAATCAGATGCATAAAATATAAAAGCAATATACAATTATCACTTACCACGGATCCACTTGAACCTCTGAAAATAGAATAAGTTCAAAGCATGTGATCACTTCCTGTGTTCCATACACCGCTCAACTACAGGAGGCACTGTTAGAGTCCAAAAAGGACATGAACAGGCTGTGCTGTGCTGTCTTCACCTGCACCAGTCTGCTGTGTCATGGTTTCAACACTAAAAACCTAAAAAGGCCTTAAAAGTGCAAAAGGAACACTAGGAAGGAAGCACATGGCAAAATGGATCAATTTGGTGTCGATTAGACATTAGTATGGTGGTGAAAAGTGAGTAGAAAAGGTGAAAAATCACTCCAATCTATTAAGTATGCATCAGTGGGCGTTGCTAAAGCCTTTTATGCTCCAATGGGCTTTTAAAGGGCCAAGAAAGAGTGGAATTATAGGGAGTTGAGTTATAAATTCCACTGTATACAATCATGGAGGTCAAGTGGCTGTAGGATGGTGTGGAGCAGTATACAGATAACTTAACAGGCTTTTGTGGGAGGTGGTTATGAAGCTCAAAAGCTGTAACCATGCCTTACAAGGCCTAAAGGTTTGTGAGGAACTCAGGTGGGACTATCGTGCCCTCCATTAGCCGTGCATGTCCAAGCCATAGAGACAGCCAGCAATGAGTAAATCCTCAAGCTAACAGAGCTATGCTACAGTAGGTAGAGATCAACAAGACCGCCAATATGCCACAATGCCACCAAGCATCTGTCACCAGTCAGGAAAATGCAAAACATTGCTTAATGAGTATGTAAGATCCTCCAACATGACTGTGATGATTGCATTCAGCAAAAATGCTATTTGTAAGGTTGTAGTTAGTGCCTGGTGAGAAAGTGGGTGGAATCCATGCGAGGGACAAGGCCTGGCGAGCTGATGCGGTGCGGAGCTGGAGTAAAGGGTTTTTGTAAGGAAGATGAAAACTCACCATGGAAACCATGGGTATTGAAGTCATCTTAAGCACAAACCAGGCCACATCCACACAACCAAGCGACCCCGTCCCCACAGAGGGACCCCAGTCCACAAACAATTTGGCATCTAATCTCTGTTATGTTAAACTTTAACGAGATGGGAAAAAGTGCTTCAAATTTGGTTCAAAGACCCTTGGTTAGAGCTGTAGAGATGGAGGAGGCTTACCATGGAGACCGCATGGGATCAGCCTGGAAAAGGAAGGTCCAGGCGTACCAGCGGAGACCGCATAGGGGTTGCCCAAAAGCCAAAGTGAGAAGGCTTACCATGGAGGCCACATGGGATTAGCCTAGAAATGGAGATAAAGGCACCACGGAGACCACGTGGGGTAAGCCTGGGAAAGTCAAAAGACAATAAAGATGGACCAAGAGGTCTTTGGTTTGGATTGTGTTGAAAACCAATTGGTTATGGTTAGGCGAAGAAGCACTGGGTTAGGCCAGATTGAAAAACACCAGGTTATGGTTAGGCTAAAGAGCACTTGGTTATGGTTAGATTAAAACATCTTGGGTTATGGTTAGGCTAGAAAGCACTTGGTTATGGTTAGATTAAAAAAGCTTGGGTTATGGTTAGGCTAGAAAGCACTTGGTTATGGTTAGATTAAAAATCTTGGGTTATGGTTAGGCTAGAAAGCACTTGGTTATGGTTAGATTAAAAATCTTGGGTTATGTTAGGCTAGAAAGCATTTAGTTATGGTTAGATTAAAAATCTTAGGTAATGTTAGGCTAAAAACCACTTAATTAAGTTTAGGTCAAGAGCCAAAAACATTATCTCTGGGTCCTATTCTGATTATGTCCTGCAAAATGACAAACAGTCTTTCCACACATTCTTATTAAGATTTAATGCAAATTGTGGGACACATCATCAGCAGTGGACCTCAGAGTCATCAGGTGTTTCGGCCATTATCACTGTACACCTTCATCCGAGGGTGGCCCTCCAGAGGTTGATCAGACCCGGGTGTGTCCCATAGCCAGTTGGAAACATTTGAGGTTAGTTTTATATTTATTATTTTTATTATTCACAGTCTAGATATAACAATACCTTAGTAAAGTGAAAATGATCAGAAAATCAGATGCATAAAATATAAAAAGCAATATACAATTATCACTTACCACGGATCCACTTGAACCTCTGAAAATAGAATAAGTTCAAAGCATGTGATCACTTCCTGTGTTCCATACACCGCTCCAACTACAGGAGGCACTGTTAGAGTCCAAAGGACATGAACAGGCTGTGCTGTGCTGTCTTCACCTGCACCAGTCTGCTGTGTCATGGTTTCAACACTAAAACCTAAAAAAGGCCTTAAAGTGCAAAAGGAACACTAGGAAGGAAGCACATGGCAAAATGGATCAATTTGGTGTCGATTAGACATTAGTATGGTGGTGAAAAGTGAGTAGAAAAGGTGAAAAATCACTCCAATCTATTAAGTATGCATCAGTGGGCGTGGCTAAAGCCTTTTATGCTCCAATGGGCTTTTAAAGGGGCCAGAAAAGAGTGGAATTATAGGGGATTGAGTTATAAATTCCACTGTATACAATCATGGAGGTCAAGTGGCTGTAGGATGGTGTGGAGCAGTATACAGATAACTTAACAGGCTTTTGTGGGAGGCGGTATGAAGCTCAAAAGCTGTAACCATGCCTTACAAGGCCTAAAGGTTTGTGAGGAAACTCAGGTGGGACTATCGTGCCCTCCATTAGCCGTGCATGTCCAAGCATAAAGACAGCCAGCAATGAGTAAATCCTCAAGCTAACAGAGCTATGCTACAGCAGGTAGAGATCAACAAGACCGCAATATGCCACAATGCCACCAAGCATCTGTCACCAGTCCAGGAAAATGCAAAACATTGCTTAATGAGTATGTAAGATCCTCCAACATGACTGTGATGATTGCATTCAGCAAAAATGCTATTTGTAAGGTTGTAATTAGTGCCTGGTGAGAAAGTGGGTGGAATCCATGCGAGGGACAAGGCCACAAAGGCGACGCCGTCACGGTCGGTACGGGCTGGGTAAGGGTTTTTGTAAGGGAAGATGAAAACTCACCATGGAAACCATGGGTATTGAAGTCATGCTAAGCACAAACCAGGCCACATCCACACAACCAAGCGACCCCGTCCCCACAGAGGGACCCCAGTCCACAAACAATTTGGCATCTAATCTCTGTTATGTTAAACTTTAGCGAGATGGGAAAAAGTGCTTCAAATTTGGTTCAAAGACCCTTGGTTAGAGCTGTAGAGATGGAGGGAGGCTTACCATGGAGGGCCGCATGGGATCAGCCTGGAAAAGAGGAAATCCAGGCGTACCCGCAGGAGACACGTGGGGTTGCCCAAAAGCCAAAGTGAAGGCTTACCATGGAGACCACATGGGATTAGCCTAGAAATGGAGATAAAGGCACCCGCGGAGACCCCGTGGGGAGGTAAGCCTAGGAGAAAGTCAAAAGACAATAAAGATGGACCAAGGAGGTCTTTGGTTTTGGATTGTGTTGAAAACCAATTGGTTATGGTTAAGGCGAAGAAGCACTGGGTTAGGCCAGATTGAAAAACACCAGGTTATGGTTAGGCTAAAGAGCACTTGGTTATGGTTAGATTAAAACATCTTGGGTTATGGTTAGGCTAGAAAGCACTTGGTTATGGTTAGATTAAAAAGCTTAGGGTTATGGTTAGGCTAGAAAGCACTTGGTTATGGTTAGATTAAAAATCTTGGGTTATGGTTAGGCTAGAAAGCACTTGGTTATGGTTAGATTAAAAAATCTTGGGTTATGTTAGGCTAGAAAGCATTTAGTTATGGTTAGATTAAAAATCTTAGGTAATGTTAGGCTAAAAACCACTTAATTAAGTTTAGGTCAAGAGCCAAAAACATTATCTCTGGGTCCTATTCTGATTATGTCCGGCAAAATGACAAACAGTCTTTCACACATTCTTATTAAGATTTAATGCAAATTGTGGGACACATCATCAGCAGTGGACCTCAGAGTCATCAGGTGTTTCGGCCATTATCACTGTACACCTTCATCCGGGGGGTGGCCCTCCAGAGGTTGATCAGACCCAGTGTGTGTCCCATATAGCCAGTGGAAACATTTGAGGTTAGTTTTATATTTATTATTTTTATTATTCACAGTCTAGATATAACAATACCTTAGTAAAGTGAAAATGATCAGAAAATCAGATGCATAAAATATAAAAGCAATATACAATTATCACTTACCACGGATCCACTTGAACCTCTGAAAATAGAATAAGTTCAAAGCATGTGATCACTTCCTGTGTTCCATACACGCTCAACTACAGGAGGCACTGTTAGAGTCCAAAAGGACATGAACAGGCTGTGCTGTGCTGTCTTCACCTGCACCAGTCTGCTGTGTCATGGTTTCAACACTAAAAACCTAAAAAGGCCTTAAAAGTGCAAAAGGAACACTAGGAAGGAAGCACATGGCAAAATGGATCAATTTGGTGTCGATTAGACATTAGTATGGTGGTGAAAAGTGAGTAGAAAAGGTGAAAAATCACTCCAATCTATTAAGTTATGCATCAGTGGGCGTGGCTAAAGCCTTTTATGCTCCAATGGGCTTTTAAAGGGCCAGAAAAGAGTGGAATTATAGGGAATTGAGTTATAAATTCCACTGTATACAATCATGGAGGTCAAGTGGCTGTAGGATGGTGTGGAGCAGTATACAGATAACTTAACAGGCTTTTGTGGGAGGCGGTATGAAGCTCAAAAGCTGTAACCATGCCTTGCAAGGCCTAAAGGTTTTGTGAGGAAACTCAGGTGGGACTATACGTGCCCTCCATTAGCCGTGCATGTCCAAGCGCAAAGACAGCCAGCAATGAGTAAATCCTCAAGCTAACAGAGCTATGCTACAGCAGGTGAGAGATCAACAAGACCGCAATATGCCACAATGCCACCAAGCATCTGTCACCAGTCAGGAAAATGCAAAACATTGCTTAATGAGTATGTAAGATCCTCCAACATGACTGTGATGATTGCATTCAGCAGCAAAATGCTATTTGTAAGGTTGTAATTAGTGCCTGGTGAAAGTGGGTGGAATCCATGCGAGGGACAAGGCCACAAAGCCGTGATGCGATTACAGTACGAGGCTGGGTAAGGGTTTTTGTAAGGAAGATGAAAACTCACCATGGAAACCATGGGTATTGAAGTCATCTTAAGCACAAACCAGGCCACATCCACACAACCAAGCGACCCCGTCCCCACAGAGGGACCCCAGTCCACAAACAATTTGGCATCTAATCTCTGTTATGTTAAACTTTAGCGAGATGGGAAAAAGTGCTTCAAATTTGGTTCAAAGACCCTTGGTTAGAGCTGTAGAGATGGAGGAGGCTTACCATGGAGACCCATGGGATCAGCCTGGAAAAGAAATCCAGAAGTACGCGGAGACCAGGTAGGGGTTGCCCAAAAGCCAAAGTGAAGGCTTACCATGGAGACCACATGGGATTAGCCTAGAAATGGAGATAAAGGCACCACAGGGAGACCGCGTGGGGTAAGCCTGGGAAGAGTCAAAAGACAATAAAGATGGACCAAGAGGTCTTTGGTTTTGGATTGTGTTGAAAACCAATTGGTTATGGTTAAGCGAAGAAGCACTGGGTTAGGCCAGATTGAAAAACACCAGGTTATGGTTAGGCTAAAGAGCACTTGGTTATGGTTAGATTAAAACATCTTGGGTTATGGTTAGGCTAGAAAGCACTTGGTTATGGTTAGATTAAAAAGCTTGGGTTATGGTTAGGCTAGAAAGCACTTGGTTATGGTTAGATTAAAAATCTTGGGTTATGGTTAGGCTAGAAAGCACTTGGTTATGGTTAGATTAAAAAATCTTGGGTTATGTTAGGCTAGAAAGCATTTAGTTATGGTTAGATTAAAAAATCTTAGGTAATGTTAGGCTAAAAACCACTTAATTAAGTTTAGGTCAAAGGCCAAAAACATTATCTCTGGGTCCTATTCTGATTATGTCCTGCAAAATGACAAACAGTCTTTCACACATTCTTATTAAGATTTAATGCAAATTGTGGGACACATCATCAGCAGTGGACCTCAGAGTCATCAGGTGTTTCGCCCATTATCACTGTACACCTTCATCCGAGGGTGGCCCTCAAGAGGTTGATCAGACCCGGAGTGTGTCCCTAGCCAATTGGAAACATTTGAGGTTAGTTTTATATTTATTATTTTTATTATTCACAGTCTAGATATAACAATACCTTAGAGTAAAGTGAAAATGATCAGAAAATCAGATGCATAAAATATAAAAAGCAATATACAATTATCACTTACCACGGATCCACTTGAACCTCTGAAAATAGAATAAGTTCAAAGCATGTGATCACTTCCTGTGTTCCATACACCGCTCAACTACAGGAGGCACTGTTAGAGTCCAAAAGGACATGAACAGGCTGTGCTGTGCTGTCTTCACCTGCACCAGTCTGCTGTGTCATGGTTTCAACACTAAAAACCTAAAAAGGCCTTAAAGTGCAAAAGGAACACTAGGAAGGAAGCACATGGCAAAATGGATCAATTTGGTGTCGATTAGACATTAGTATGGTGGTGAAAAGTGAGTAGAAAAGGTGAAAAATCACTCCAATCTATTAAGTATGCATCAGTGGGCGTGGCTAAAGCCTTTTATGCTCCAATGGGCTTTTAAAGGGGCCAGAAAAGAGTGGAATTATAGGGAATTGAGTTATAAATTCCACTGTATACAATCATGGAGGTCAAGTGGCTGTAGGATGGTGTGGAGCAGTATACAGATAACTTAACAGGCTTTTGTGGGAGGCGGTATGAAGCTCAAAGGCTGTAACCATGCCTTACAAGGCCTAAAAGGTTTGTGAGGAAACTCAGGTGGGACTATCGTTGCCCTCCATTAGCCGTGCATGTCCAAGCGCAAAGACAGCCAGCAATGAGTAAATCCTCAAGCTAACAGAGCTATGCTACAGCAGGTAGAGATCAACAAGACCGCATTATGCCACAATGCCACCAAGCATCTGTCACCAGTCAGGAAAATGCAAAACATTGCTTAATGAGTATGTAAGATCCTCCAACATGACTGTGATGATTGCATTCAGCAAAAATGCTATTTGTAAGGTTGTAATTAGTGCCTGGTGAAAGTGGGTGGAATCCATGCGAGGGACAAGGCCACAAAGTGATACGTGAGGCTGGAAGTAAGGAGTTTTGTAAGGAAGATGAAAACTCACCATGGAAACCATGGGTATTGAAGTCATCTTAAGCACAAACCAGGCCACATGCACACAACAAAAGCGACCCGTCCCCACAGAGGGACCCCAGTCCACAAACAATTTGGCATCTAATCTCTGTTATGTTAAACTTTAGCGAGATGGGAAAAAGTGCTTCAAATTTGGTTCAAAGACCCTTGGTTAGAGCTGTAGAGATGGAGGAGGCTTACCATGGAGACCGCATGGGATCAGCCTGGAAAAGGAAGGATCCAGAAGTACCAGCGGAGACCAGTGGGGTTGCCCAAAAGCCAAAGTGAAGGCTTACCATGGAGACCACATGGGATTAGCCTAGAAATGGAGATAAAAGGCACCCAGAGGAGACCACGTTAAGGGTAAGCCTAGGGAAAGTCAAAAGACAATAAAGATGGACCAAGAAGGTCTTTGGTTTTGGATTGTGTTGAAAACCAATTGGTTATGGTTAAGCAGAAGAAGCACTGGGTTAGGCCAGATTGAAAAACACCAGGTTATGGTTAGGCTAAAGAGCACTTGGTTATGGTTAGATTAAAACATCTTGGGTTATGGTTAGGCTAGAAAGCACTTGGTTATGGTTAGATTAAAAAGCTTGGGTTATGGTTAGGCTAGAAAGCACTTGGTTATGGTTAGATTAAAAATCTTGGGTTATGGTTAGGCTAGAAAGCACTTGGTTATGGTTAGATTAAAAAATCTTGGGTTATGTTAGGCTAGAAAGCATTTAGTTATGGTTAGATTAAAAAATCTTAGGTAATGTTAGGCTAAAAACCACTTAATTAAGTTTAGGTCAAGAGCCAAAAACATTATCTCTGGGTCCTATTCTGATTATGTCCTGCAAAATGACAAACAGTCTTTCACACATTCTTATTAAGATTTAATGCAAATTGTGGGACACATCATCAGCAGTGGACCTCAGAGTCATCAGGTGTTTGGCCATTATCACTGTACACCTTCATCCGAGGGTGGCCCTCCAGAGGTTGATCAGACCCGGGTGTGTCCCATAGCCAATTGGAAACATTTGAGGTTAGTTTTATATTTATTATTTTTATTATTCACAGTCTAGATATAACAATACCTTAGTAAAGTGAAAATGATCAGAAAATCAGATGCATAAAATATAAAAGCAATATACAATTATCACTTACCACCGGATCCACTTGAACCTCTGAAAATAGAATAAGTTCAAAGCATGTGATCACTTCCTGTGTTCCATACACCGCTCAACTACAGGAGGCACTGTTAGAGTCCAAAAGGACATGAACAGGCTGTGCTGTGCTGTCTTCACCTGCACCAGTCTGCTGTGTCATGGTTTCAACACTAAAAACCTAAAAAGGCCTTAAAGTGCAAAAGGAACACTAGGAAGGAAGCACATGGCAAAATGGATCAATTTGGTGTCGATTAGACATTAGTATGGTGGTGAAAAGTAGGTAGAAAAGGTGAAAAATCACTCCAATCTATTAAGTATGCATCAGTGGGCGTGGCTAAAAGCCTTTTATGCTCCAATGGGCTTTTAAAGGAGCCAGAAAAGAGTGGAATTATAGGGAGTTGAGTTATAAATTCCACTGTATACAATCATGGAGGTCAAGTGGCTGTAGGATGGTGTGGAGCAGTATACAGATAACTTAACAGGCTTTTGTGGGAGGCGGTATGAAGCGCTCAAAAGCTGTAACCATGCCTTACAAGGCCTAAAGGTTTGTGAGGAAACTCAGGTGGGACTTCTCGTGCCCTCCATTGCCGTGCATGTCCAAGCGCATAAAGACAGCCAGCAATGAGTAAATCCCTCAAGCTAACAGAGCTATGCTACAGCAGGTAGAGATCAACAAGACCGCAATATGCCACAATGCCACCAAGCATCTGTCACCAGTCAGGAAAATGCAAAACATTGCTTAATGAGTATGTAAGATCCTCCAACATGACTGTGTTGATTGCATTCAGCAAAAATGCTATTTGTAAGGTTGTAATTAGTGCCTGGTGAGAAAGTGGGTGGAATCCATGCGAGGGACAAGGCCCACAAAGGCGGCGATGCGGTCGGTGCGAGGGCTGGGTAAGGGTTTTGTAAGGAAGATGAAAACTCACCATGGAAACCATGGGTATTGAAGTCATCTTAAGCACAAACCAGGCCACATCCACACAACCAGCGACCCGTCCCCACAGAGGGACCCCAGTCCACAAACAATTTGGCATCTAATCTCTGTTATGTTAAACTTTGCGAGATGGGAAAAAGTGCTTCAAATTTGGTTCAAAGACCCTTGGTTAGAGCTGTAGAGATGGAGGAGGCTTACCATGGAGCCCACATGGGATCAGCCTGGAAAAGGAATCCAGAGTACCACGGGGAGACCACGTGGGGTTGCCCAAAAGCCAAAGTGAAGGCTTACCATGGAGACCACATGGGATTAGCCTAGAAATGGGGATAAGCGGCCACGGAGACCACCGTAGGGTAAAGCCTGGAGAAAGTCAAAAGACAATAAAGATGGACCAAGAGGTCTTTGGTTTGGATTGTGTTGAAAACCAATTGGTTATGGTTAGGCGAAGAAGCACTGGGTTAGGCCAGATTGAAAAACACCAGAGTTATGGTTAGGCTAAAGAGCACTTGGTTATGGTTAGATTAAAACATCTTGGGTTAGGGTTAGGGGTAGGAACCGGGACCACGAAGTTTGGTATTTTTGAATGGAGACATATTGAAGTGAGGCTCAATTGTACGAAAATGGTACTCCACAGAACTCCACCATGCATTCCAATGGGCCCAACAGTGTCAAAATGTTCCGGGTTGCAGTGGACCCAGCTTTGGATGACCCAACATTTTGGGAAAATTCCGCCACCAGGTGGCGCCAGAGAGTAAATTTAGGGCCAAGATCGTAGTATTCACCCTGATAGACATTTTGGAGTCCCTATCACTCTAACCGATAATATAAATATGATATATTTATTAAATATGATATATTTATAATAATCATAAGCCCATTAACCCAACCTCTCCTTGTGGGTCCCTCTCAAAAGAATTTTTTTATTGAATATAATATAAATATGACATATTGACAATAATCATAAGTTCAAGTGCCCCCCCCCTCCCCACGCACGAGGGCCACCGGCTAACTTGTCTTTGTGGGTCCCTCTCAAATGAATTTTCTTTTTATTGATGTATTGTAAAATATGACATATATAATAATCATGTGTTGAAGTGCCCCCTCGCCCCCAGCGGAGCCCCCGACCCAACTTCCCTTTGTGGGTCCCTCTCAAATGAAATTTTTTTTTTTCATTGAATATAATACATAAGTTCAAGTTGCCCCGACACGACCGACGCCAGCAAACTTCTCATCACGAGTGAATCAATATATCATTACATACATACGGTGGCGATAAGTTGGAGGGGTCCTCACGGAGGCCCCGGGGCCCCACCCTCACGCGGAGGCCCCGGGGAGCCCTGATGTCCCAAGATCCCAGTTCGAACCCAACTTCTCTTTGGGGGTCCCTCACAAGTCAAGCTTCGCCTGTTTTTATTACATACAGGTCAAGGATAAGTTGGAGAGGCCCCCTTAGAAAGAGGCCCGGGGAGCCGACGAGGACCAACATCCCAGTTTGACCCAACTTATCGTTGCGAGGTCCCTGCAAAGTCAGATTTCACCTGTACACCGCGGCTGCTATCAGCGTGATCATCGACTCGAGGGGCCCCCAGCGGAGGCCCGGGGTGGGAGCCCGACAGTGACCGATCTTCTATATATAGATTATATGTACATATATCTATATACATAAAGATATTTATTCATTTATTTCCTATATATATATATATATATATATATTTTATTCATTCATTCATTTATTTAGCATATATCTGTATATTTAGTTCTTTATTTACGTTTATGTCTATTTATTTATTTACCCGTATTTTTACATATTATATTGTATGTATTTGTATATAAACCGTGTATATGTATATATGTGTATAAATATATATATATATATTTATTTATTTGTTCATTCATTCATTCATTTATTTAGGTATATATCCATATCAGAGGTCACACCAGGGGTCCCTCAATAGTAACTCCAAGGCCCCCACGGAGCCTAACATGACCGAGTGCACCCATCCTCTGGGTGCGGGTCCCTCGAAAATAACTCAAGAGCCCCGATGGGGCCCAACATGACGGACTGCACCCAACCTCTGGGTTGCGGGTCCCTCCAATAATGTCATTCCACTCCAGCAGTTCAGCCACCTCCTTAACAAGATGTCACAGATGATGATGATGATGATGATGATGAAATGATGATCATGAGCCAGCGTTAATAGTTCAGTATTAAAGATTTATTACAGAGCGGACCTAGTGTCACACACACACACACACTCAGATATCATGTGATTGCAGTCTTGTTGTGAGCCATTACATGACCGAACTTCTATATACATATATCTATATACATATAGATATTTATTTATTTATTTCCTATATATATATATATATATATATTTTTTTATTCATTCATTTATTTAGCATATATCTGTATGTTTAGTTATTTATTTCGTTATATGTCTATTTATTTATTCATTTACTTATTTTTACATATTATATTGTATGTATTTGTATATAAACATGTGTACATGTATATTTATTTATTTATTTATTTGTTCATTCATTTATTTGCGTGTATATCCATATCAGAGGTCACACAGAGGTCCCTCAATAGTAACTCAAAGGCCCCACGAGGACTTAACATGACCGACTGCACCCATCCTCCGGTGCGGGGTCCCTCGAAAATAACTCCAAAGAGCCCCGATGGGGCCCAACATGACGGACTGCACCCAACCTCGGTGGAGGTCCCTCCAATAATGTCATTCCCTCCAGCAGTTCAGCCACCTCCTTAACAAGATGTCACAGATGATGATTGATGATGATGATGATGATGATGATGATGATAATGATGACATCAGCCAGCTTAATAGTTCAGTATTAAAGATTTATTACAGAGCGGACCTAGTGTCACACACACACACACTCAGATATCATGTGATTGCAGTCTTGTTGTGAGCCACGTTACATGACCGAACTTCTATATACATATATCTATATACATATAGATATTTATTTATTTATTTCCTATATATATATATATATATATATATATATTTATTCATTCATTTATTTAGCATATATCTGTATGTTTAGTTATTTATTTAGTATATGTCTAGTTATTTATTCATTTACCCATATTTTTACATATTATATTGTATGTATTTGTATATAAACATGTGTACATGTATATTTATTTATTTATTTATTTGTTCATTCATTTATTTAGTGTATATCCATATCAGAGGTCACAGGAGGGTCCCTCAATAGTAACTCCAAGGCCCCCACGAGGAACCCAACATGACCGACTGCACCCATCCTCTCGGTGCGGGTCCCTCGAAAATAACTCCAAGAGCCCGATGGGGCCCAACATGACGGACTGCACCCAACCTCTCGGTGCGGGTCCCTCCAATAATGTCATTCCACTCCAGCAGTTCAGCCACCTCCTTAACAAGATGTCACAGATGATGGTGATGATGATGACATCCAGCGTTAATAGTTCAGTATTAAAGATTTATTACAGAGCGGGCCTAGGTGTCACTCACACACACACACACACACACACACACATAGATATCATGTGATTGCAGTCTTGTTGGGAGCCACCAGGGGGCTCCCAACTCACTTCACGTGACAGCGTGTCACAATGGGGCCCAATGGGGCCCAAAGTGAATCCCAATGGGGCCAGGCGTGTTACAATGGGGCCCAATGGATCTAACTTGTCACAATGGGACCCAGCTTGTGGCAATGGGCTAAGGTGGACCCAACATAAGCCAGTTATGCCCTTTTATCTGGACTCAATGGGATCCAACTTGTCCCAATGGGGCCCAATGGGGCCCAAGTAGTTCTAGCGGGGCCCAGGCGATGTTACAATGGGGCCCAATGGGTTAACTTGTCATAATGGGACCCAGCTTGTGGCAATGGGCCCCAGGTGGACCCAACATAAGCCAGTTATGCCCTTTTATCTGGACTCAATGGGATCCAACTTGTCCCAATGGGGCCCAATGGGGCCCAAGTTCGTCTAGCGGGGAGCCAGTGTTACAATGGGGCCCAATGGGTCTAACTTGTCACAATGGGACCCAGCTTGTGGCAATGGGCCCCAGGTGGACCCAACATAAGCCAGTTATGCCCTTTTATCTGGACTCAATGGGATCCAACTTGTCCCAATGTGGCCCAGTGGGTTAAGTGATAGTTCTGAGGCCCAGCGATGTTACAGTGGGGCCCAATGGGTCTTACTTGTCCCAATGGGATTGTGCAATGGGCTCAGGTGGAAACATAAGCCAGTTAGCCCTTTTACTGGACTCAATGGGATCCAACTTGTCCCAATGTGGCCCAGTGGGGAAGTCGTCTAGCAGGGCAGCGTGTTACAGTGGGGCCCAATGGGTCTAACTTTCAATGGGACCACGTGTGGCAATGGGCCAAGGTGGACAATAAGCCAGTTATGCCCTTTTATCTGGACTCAATGGGATCCAACTTGTCCCAATGTGAACTTGTTTACAATGGGACCGATGGGAGGCGTGTCTAATGGGGCCCAATGGGGCCCAGTGGACAGATTTGCCCAATTGGATCAGAATTGGCCCAAATAAACACATTCATGCCCAATTAACTGGACTCAATGGGTTCCAACTTGTTCCAATGTGACCCAGCTCTACCCAATGGGGCCCAGCTTGTTACAATGGGACCCAATGGGGCCCAACTGGCGGGAGGAAGTCGGATCTTAAGGCACTTAGCGTGGTTTGGGTGTCTCTTGTCAAGACCCAGCTCTCCGTACCGAAATCGAGACCCCCACCGTGGCGTGAGTGGCGGGCAGCGGTTGTATTGAGTGACCCGGTATCACCGTTTGGACCCAATACCTCTGTCTCAACACGTTACGACGTAGGGGCACCCAACATGACCGAGTGCACCCAACCTATCGGTGTGGGTCCCTCCAATGTTAAACTTGATACCAAAGCGTGACCGGTCCTCACCCGAAGGAACTTCGCACCTACGGACGGGCGTGGCTAGCGTGTTTTGGGGGTGAGGCGACGGCCAGTATCTCCGTTTGGACCCGATACCTCCGTCTAACCCGTTACGACATAGGGGCACCAACGTGACAGAGTGCACCCAACCTATCGTTGTGGGTCCCTCAATGTTAAACTACATACCAAGCGTGACGGTCCTCACCCGAAGGAACTTCGCACCTGCGAGCCGGGTACTCTCCGATAGAAATACTTACGAAGTCGGGCTTGAATAATTCACCCAACAACCCGTTGCGGGACCCTATCAGTGGGCAGCGTCGACCTTCTCGACTTTAAGGTCAAATTCCGTGACCTCCCGTGGCGCCGGACGGGGCGAATCTGGCGTCCGAGCGTCCGGCTGGACCTCCTCCGCACTCCCAAAGCGTCCGCGAGCCGATGCGAGCGGTTGATTCGGGCGCCTCGAGCGGTGCCCGGGGGTACTCAGGGCCAGCTACTGAGGCCTTTAGCGACAACCCTTAGCCTCAGGCTCAGCGGAGGCCTTATTAAAAGGTTGATGCAAGATCTGGTGCTGGAATAACATTAAAAGAGATTTTCACACACACACACACACACACACACACACACACACACACACACACACACACACACACACTCATACACACGCTGAGGCCTTTTGCGACCCTGCGTGACCTTTGCAAAACCAGGGGCAATTTAAGCGGTCCTGGCGGGTTCAGCGGCCGGAAAGGGCGCCCGTTGCGCCCGGGACCAGGCGGGAGCCCACGCGCGACCGGGCCCTCGGGCTCAGCGGAGGCCTTTTTACGCTTCAAAGGGAGGGGACGAGCAGCCCTTAGAGCTTAAATAGGAGAGGCCTTTTTCTGACCCGTCGCGACTTTCGAGAAACAGAGACTGAGGGGACTTCGAAGGGATTGGCGGCTTCGCGAGCAGGCGGTGCGGTGGGGACGCGGGGCAGGGGCCCCGTCGATTTCGGGCCCTAGGAGGCCCGGAAGAACCGGCTACGGGGAAGGCGCGCCCGCCCGGTGAATGCGTTTTTGGGGAATTCAGCGGCCCCAGCGACTCCACCGCTGGAGTTTGGGGCCCGTTGCATCTCAAACCAAAGGTTCTCACCCTGAAAGGACTCGCACCTATGAACGGGTCCTCTCCCGAGAAGAAACACATACAGAGTTGGGACCTCCAGATGTTGCTCCTCGGCCTCCAGATGTTGTTCCTCGGCTTCCGAGGCGTTTCGCGTTAAATTCGCTGGCTTCGAGTACGCAGCGGAAAAATCGAGATTATCGGGCGTTGAGCGAGACCTGGAGGCGCGGCGAAAGCCACAGCGATTGGCGCAGCGTCCGGCCCAACGGGCCGGGGCGGCTTTCAAAGAGCGGACGAGCCTGGAAGCTCAGGCTTAGAGGAGGCCTTTTCTGACCCGTCCCGACTTTCAAGAAACACGGGCGATCGGGGGACTTCGAAGGGATTGGCGGCTTCGTGAGCGAGTTGGCAGCGATGTCGGCGGCGGGGGCGCGGACGGGAATCCCTGGCAGTTTAGGGCCCTGGGAGGCCCGGAGGAAACCGACCCGCGGGGAAAGCGCCCGCCGCTGCGGAATGCGTTTTCTGGGTCTCGAGGGGCCCGACTCCACCGCTGGAGTTTGGGGCCCGTTGGAGCTCAAACCACAGGTTCTCACCCGAAGGGACTTCGCAACTACCTACGGGTCCTCTACGATAGAGACACATACGAAACTGGGCTTTTGGACGGCTGCCAATAATTCACCCAATGACCCCTTGCGGGTCCCTATCAGTGGGCTGCGTCGACCTCCTGCGACTTTAAGGTCAAATTTCGTGACCTCCAGTGAAGCCAGGCAGAGCCGAATCTGGCGTCCCGCGTCGGCTGGACCTCCTCAGCGCTCCCAAAGCGTCCGCGAGCGATGCGCGAGCGTTTAACCAGCGATTTCCTCGAGGTGCCCGGCAATACTCAGAGACCCGGCTGAGGCCTTTAGACCTCAGCGACCTTTATAAACCAGGGGGGCAATTTAAAGCGGTCCTGAGCGGACTTCAGCGGCCGGAAGCGGTCGCGGCGTTGGCGGGACGGTGAGGCCCGCCCGGCCGGGCCCTCAGTCTCCGGAGGGCCTTTTTACTTCAAAGAGGCGGACGAGCTGCCCTTGGAAGCTCAGGCGAGGCCTTTTCTGACCTGCCTGGGAAGAAAGAACTGGCCGCGGGAAGGCGCTGCGCGGAGACGCGTGTTGGTGAAGCGGGCAGCGACTGGAGTTTAGGGGCGATTGGGGCTCAAACCAAAGGTTCTCACCCGGAGGGACTCGCACCTACGAACGGGTCCTCTCCCATAGAAACACATACAGAGTCGAGGGCCTCCAGATGTTGCTCCTCGGCCTCCAGATGTTGTTCCTCGGCTTCCGGCGGTTTGCGGTCAAATTCGCTGGCTTCCGGGAAGCCCGCGGACAAATCGGTGTCGAGCTTTGGCGAGACCACGGTAGCGGCGAAGCCACAGCGATTAGGCGGCAGCGTCCGGCCCCGACAGGCCGGGGCGGCTTTCAAAGAGGCGGACGAGCGCCTGGAAGCTCAGGCTTAGAGGAGGCCTTTTCTGACCGTCGCGACTTTCAAGAACACCCAGACGTCGGGGACTTCGAAGGGATTGGCGGCTGCGCGAGCGGGTTGGCGCGATGAGCCGGGGCGCGCGGGCGAGGGCAACGTTTAGGGGCCTAGGAGGCCCGAAGAACCACGACGCGAAGGCGCCGCCCGCTTGCGCGTGAATGCGTTTTTCTGGGTCTCGAGGGCCGCGCGACTCCACCGCTGGAGTTTGGGGCCCGTTTGAGCTCAAACCACAGGTTCTCACCCGAAGGGACTACGCAACTACCTACGGGTCCTCTCGATAGAGACACATACGAAACTGGGCTTTTGGACGGCTGCCAATAATTCACCCAATGACCCCTTGCGGGTCCTATCAGTGGGCTGCGTCGACCTCCTCGACTTTAAGGTCAAATTCCCGTGACCTCCAGTGGCGCCCGGAGCCGAAATCTGGCGTCCACAGGTCCGCTATCCGGCGTTTAACAGCAGTTTCCTCGAGCAGTGCCCGGCAGGAACTCAGGGCCCGCTAGGCCTTCGCGACCACTAGCGACCTATTAAACACGGGGCAATTTAAAGCGGTCTGGCGAACTGCGGCTGGGAAGGGTGGCGTTGGCGGGAGGTGAGAGCCCCTGACCGGGGCCCTCAGTCTCAGCGGAGGCCTTTTTACGCTTCAAGAGGCGGACCGAGCTGCCCTTGGAAGCTCAGGCTTAAGGAGGCCTTTTCTGACCTGACCCTGGGAGGCCGCGAAGAACTGGCCAGCGGGAAGGCGCTGCAGCAGGGGGCACGCGTATTGAGGTTAGCGAGCGGCCCCAGCGACTGGAGTTTGGGGCGATTGGAGCTCAAACCAAAGGTTCTCACCCGGAGGGACTTCGCACCCTACGAACGGGTCCTCTCCCATAGAAACACATACAGAGTCGGGCCTCCAGATGTTGCTCCTCGGCCTCCAGATGTTGTTCCTCGGCTTCCGGGCCTTCCTCATACACCCAACCTATCGGTGTGGGTCCCTCCAATGTTAAACTTCATACCAAAGCGTGACCGGTCCTCACCCGAAGGAACCCGCACCTATGAACCGGGTCCTCTCCGATAGAAATACTACGAAGTCGGGCTTACAATAATTCATTCAGATCGCCAAGCTTGGCTGGGAGGCCTTTTGTGACCCTTTGCGACCTTTGCCAAACAACCGGCGGGTATAGGCAGCCAATGCGCCCGGGGCAGCGGATGAACCCGATGGAGTCTTGGTGAGTTTGGAGCCGCTTGGAGCTCAAGCGACCGATTCTCCACGAAAGTTTCCGGCACCTACAAACCGGGTCTTCCCCAATCCAAATACATACAAAGGCGCGGGCCCCCAAGAGCCACCCTTCTCGATAAAACATTAACTCCGGGAGTCACGGCCTCGAAGTGTCGGTCCGCTTGTTGGTAGGGGCCCGGATCGAACCCGCCGTTTTGGGGCCCCGGCCCGTAAAGAACCGGCCGGCGAGGGCCTAGAAGTCGGGGCTATGGATTGAGGTCAGCGCCGCCCCCGTGGGTCTTCCGTCCCAGTTTGGGGCGATGCGTGCGTGACCGGCTCTCACGCGGAAGGACCCGCGCACCAACAAACCGGGTGCTCTCCTATCGAAATACATACGAAGTTGCTCCCGGGGGTAGGGTCATTTTAATAAACTGGTAAAGTAGTCAGAGTTGTCTCAATACACATCATTTATTGGTACAATATCAAAGAAATAATCATTTATTAACTATTTGGCGTTTTTTTTTTTTTTTTTTTCATGGGCCCCAGCCCCAGCCCTCAAAATCTTTTGCTCGCCCTGCAGCTTGTTTAGCTGTGGGAAGTGCTCGTTATCATGCGCTGCAGGTGAGATCAAAGGGTGCAGCGTGGGGGAGGGGACAGCAATTAAGCTAATTGAGAGGATAGAGACAGCAGATGGGAGCAGCACAAGCCCGAGCAACAAGTTTTGAGGTAAGAAACCAACAAAATCCCGTTTTATTAACTTACAGGGACTGACTTTGTGTTGTGTTAGTTGCTTTCATCGATGTGATTTCAGAAATAAAGCAGCTCTGCAGGTTTATGTGTAGGATTTCCGTCATTTTCGGGAAATTCAGCAAGCCATTTAACACAGTCGTCATTTTCCGGGGAGTTTTAGCCAGCCATTTTCCGGGAGTTTTACCACCCATTTAACATATGGATGCAAAGGAATTGTTGTTAATGGTGTAAACTTTATTTTGTTTGTTTGGTTTTATGTGGTTAAAACACTATTAATTAAGTCAGGATAAAGTGTGTGCAGGCACATCAAAGGGAGGGTGGGGAAGGGCGGTTATTTAGAGGGCAGAAGGCTGGGAGCAGCAGAAGTCGAGGCAGATTTTTGCGGTAAGAAATTCCATTTTATTAACTTACAGGGACTGACTTTGTGTTGTGTTAGTTGCTTTCATCGATGTGATTTCAGAAATAAAGCAGCTCTGCAGGTTTATGTGTAGGATTTCACGTCATTTTCCGGAAATTCAGCAAGCCATTTAACACAGTCGCTCATTTTCGGGAGTTTTAGCCAGCCCTTTAACACAATACTCGCCATTTTCCGGGAGTTTTAGCCAGCCATTTAACACATGGATGCAAAGGAATTGTTGTTAATGGTGTAAGCGTTATTTTGTATGCGGGTTTTATGTGGTTAAAACACAGTAAATTAAGTCAGGATGGCGTGCTTGCAGTGGTCGGGCGGTAACGTAATTGAGAGGGGCAGAAAGAGCTGGGAGCAGCAGAAGTCCGAGGCAGATTTTCGCGGTAAGAAATTACATTTTATTAACTTACAGGGACTGAGTTTGTGTTGTGTTAGTTGCTTTTTATCGATGTGATTGCAGAAATAAAGCACCTCTGCAGGTTTATGTGTAGGATTTCCGTCATTTTCGGGAAATTCAGCAAGCCATTTAACACATTGCGTCATTTTTCCGGGAGTGTCAGCCATCCCTTTAACACAATACTACGCCATTTTCCGGGAGTTTTAGCCAGCCTTTTAACACATGGATGCAAAGGAATTGTTGTTAATGGTGTAAGCGTTATTTTTGTATGGGTTTATGTTGGTTAAAACACTGTAAATTAAGTCGGGATGAAGTCGTGCAGCGGTACGGGCAAGGGGGCAGCCGTAGTGAGAGAGGGCAGAGAGCTGGGAGAAGCAGAAATCCGAGGCAGATTTTGCGCGGTGAGAAAATCCTTTTTATTAACTTACAGGGACCGAATTTGTGTTGTGTCAGTTGCTTTTACCGATGTGATTGCAGAAATAAAGCACCTCCGCAGGTTTATGTGTAGGATTTCCGCGTCGTTTTCCTGGGAAATTCAGCAAGCCATTTAACACAGTGAGTCATTTTTCGGGAGTTTTAGCCAGCCCTTTAACACATGGATGCAAATGAATTGTTGTTAATGGTGTGCAGCGTTATTTTTATGTAGGGTTTTATGTTGTCTAAACACTTCATTGAGTAGGAGGCAGTGTCGTGCAGCGCGGTCGAGCAGTCCCGTCAAAGGGAAGGGGGAAGAGCAGTCATAGTTGAGAGGACAGAAGGCGTGGGATGGCAACGAAGTCTGAGGCAGATTTTGAGGTAAAAATCACTGAAGACTACATTATATACGCGAGCTCTGGGCAGGCAGGAGGACCTAGCGTTAAAGGGACCCCAACGAGAAACTGGGTTTAGCTATGTGTTGGTCTATAATGGGGGTGTGTGTATTCTACAGATGTAACTCAAGCTCTGGATTAACACCAACGCTCACTTCATTGGGTTGGAATATAATGTGTCTTTCACTTAAGACTATATGATGTACTTGAGCTCTGGGCATGCGGATCTAACATTGAAGGGACTCACACACAGAACCGGGTTTTGCTATCCATAAAAGTGTGTGTGTGTGTGTGTATATTCTACTGAAGTAATTTGAGCTCTTGATTAAGATCACTGCTCACTGCAGTAGTTTGAATATAATGTGTATTTTACATAAGACTCTGGACAGGCCTGCTGACCTAACATTAAAGGGAATAACACTTAGATACTGGTTTTAGGTATGTGTTGGTCTATAAATGTGCGTGTGCATTCTACATCAGTAATTTGAGTTGTGATACACCACAAACTGGGGATCACAATGCCAATTCCCTTTTCTTGAAGCCCTGAGGGTTGGCTAGCCCTTTTTTTTTTAAGTACTGTCCCTGCAGGTGTCCCCGCTGAAAATAGAGGAGAGTCTCAAACACCATTTTGTGGAAGTGGAGAGCCACCGGCTTGTACTCTAGCTGGTTCTTCAGTAGGTAGCTGTAGTAGTAGATGTAGCTGCGCCCGACTCGCGATCGTTACTCCCTTTTGTCCTTGTCCTGACTTGTCTGTAACATTTTTAAATGGGTTTTAACTGGTTCATAATAAAGAAAGTGTTCAATTGGGCTTTTTGGTTCCATGTACAGGAGGCGAGTTATTACAAGAGGATGGGGCGTCAACACACAAGCCCAAAAGCGGCAACAAAGGGCACAAATGTCCAATATGTGGGCTGGACTATGCCGACTTAGCAGACACATTAAACTAGGTGAGCAGCGTGGTCAACAGAACTGAACTGGAACTGCTGTCTAAGTTGGCACACAGGCGGTAAGTGTCTTATCTAATGTATTTATTTATCTTTATAACTTGGCCTTTTATTTTATTTATTTTTGGATTATTATTAAATAACTGTCCGATTAATGAGTCCTAGATGGATTTATAGCTTCAATATGGTGTTTGAAATCCATGCTATCACTATGTCTGAGTCCTCTGGTTGAGTTTGAAGCTGATTGGAGCTCAAATGACAGTTTCTTACATTAAAGAGTTTCACAAGTAAAATTGGAAATTAGTCCCTGTTGTGGTTTTGTGTCTCGGTGAGGCCATTCCAGATTAGGTAAATGCAGCTCTAGATTGAGATTTGGGAAGGATTGCTGAACTAACATTACAGGGACTCACACCTAGAACCTGGGTTTAACTAACAATGTGAACATTCAAGCAGGATGAGCTACATTAATGGCAAGCGTATTTGAGCACTTATTTGTTTTCATTTTTCCAGGTGCAGGAGGCCTTTATCTCTCACACCCAGGTTTGTTCAAGGTTGTCACACCGGCGGAAGGAGTATCAGACTGCTCAGCGGCAGATAGGTTGAAGCTTCGGAGCCTTTCCCTGTTCCGACTCCAACCCCTCTTTGAAGTATTGGCGGGGAGCTCGAGGCACTGTCGAGCCACTGGAAGTGTGAAAGAAGGTTTCTGCCTCTAGTCCTCCCTCAATGCAAGACCGAAGACTGTTGTATCTGAGGAGCAGCGTACTCCTTTCGTGGCAGCAGTTTTTGCTTCGACCTCTTTCCGCGTCATGTTGAGCACCCGTCACCGCCCGCGATGTGCCCACTCAGGAGCCCGAAAAACATCCTCTGCCTTTTTATCTGCAGGGGTTTTCTAAAGAGAATCTGTAAGAGCACAGTCCCACCTGCCAGTGAGGTTGCGGCCCCATCCGCCGCTGACAGACCCTTCGTCCTCCGACAGAGCCTTCACCGACAGACCCTCCGGCGGACCCTTCGCCTCCACTTGCCAGGCGTGGCAGTTCGAGTGAGTGGAACCGTCCTGCGAAAGACCTCCGCCTCCACACATCCTCCAACAGACCTGCGTTCTGCGACAGACCCTCCGCCTCCACTTGCATTGACAGACACACCTGCGTCCCCTTTCGACCAGTGTGACCTAGAAGTTTTGAAGCGGCAGAGAGTGCGTCTCTCTTCTGTTCGGCTTCAGACTTGTCTCTCTTCTGTTGGCTTTCAGACTCACAGGGCCGCTCTTTAGGCAGAGGAGGCTTTGAGGACTCCTGGCTTCAGACTTGTCCCTCTTCTGTTAGGCTTCAGACTTGTCTCTCTTCTGTTGGGCTTCAGACTTACAGGGCCCGCTCCTTAGGCAGAGGAGGTTTGGAGGATTCTCTCTTGTGTTCGCTTCAGACCTAGAGGGCCTTTCTAGCGAGAGGAGGCTTGGAGGAGTGTCTCTTGTGTTCCGCTTCAGACCTAGGCCGCTTTCTAGCGAGAGGGTGTTTGGAGGATTCTCTCTTCCGTCTGACTCATCGAACAAACCCGCCGTCCCTCTGCTGCAAGAACTGTGAGTTACTCTTTGATGCTTTCAAGATCACCGCTCACTGTATATTAGTTTGAATATAGTGTGTATTTTTACTACTTGAGCTCTGGGCAGGACCTAACATTGAAGGGACCCACACCCAGAAACCGGGTTTAAGTACGTGTTGGACTATAAAAGTGTGTTTGTATATAGTAAGTAATTTGAGCTATGTGTTAAGACCACTGCTCACTGCATTATTTTGAATATGCTGTGCATCTTAAGACGATTTTATATACTTTAAGCTCTGGGCGGGCCCCTGCGATCTAACATTACAGGGACCCGCACATAGAACCTGGGTTTAACACATCTGCACATTCAAGCAGGATCGGCTACATGAGCGGCAATATATTTGAGCTCCGTATTTGTTTTTATGCTTCCAGGTGCAGAAGGCCTTCAGGTGCTGAGATCAGGGGCCCTTCCTCAGTCCCACCTGCCAGTCAAGTCATGTGCCCATCCGCGGTTGAGCCGTTTCCCCAATTCCTGCGCCCGGAGTTCGCCGCTAATGCGTACTTGAAAGCGAACGGCATCCGTCGGGTAGCTTTATGGTGCGATCCTCTAGTCTTTTAGACATTGATAATCCTTACAATTTTGTACTTACTTCCTGATCGAGCGTAGTCCTTGAGAAAGAGAAGGTTCAGATGTGGGAACAGCGGGCTCGGGCGTGAGCGTCAAAGGAAGTAAAGGGCGTGGTTAGCTGGCTGGCGGGCATTCTCCCTTTATTTTCTCCAACCTTTTTCCGACTGGTTGAGAGATTATGTCAGGTGCTTAAGTTCCATTCGTCATTCCGTTCTTCTTCGAGCTTCCAGCAGCTCTTTACCACCTTCAGCTCGGCAGCAAGGATCCCACAGTTCTTGCTGCGGGGGTCGAGTCCTTCATAACGGCTCGTTCCTCCTAAACAACTGCTTTCTTGGCAAATGGCTGGCAGGTTCGTTCAAAGGCGTCGCACTGGCGGAAGAGTGGAAGGCGGACTCGGCGGACGGAACCACGACATCACTGGCGGGTTTGTTAGACCGCAGGCGGAACGAGGCGGGCGGCTCTGCGAGGGACGGACAACGACCTCACTGGCGCGTAGGACTGAGGAAAGGTCCTGGAGCGTCCTCCGATCACTTCTTGCATAGCTGCTTCATCGATTCACATGAGATGAGGTGCCATGGCGGGTAGTGGAACTCTGGGCGAGGATGAGGAGGGGACGATGTCGAAGATGGGTGCTAGAGGCGACCGCTGGCTCTGCGCCACAGAAAGTCCGGTAAGATCACATCGCCACACCTGTATTTGTTGGCCGGATGATAAAGCGCCAGAACCGTGTATGATAAATTGTTTCAATTTTCAGTTGAATCATCGTGTTGTGTTGAAATCGCGAGCGGAAAAGACTTCTGCAGCACTCAGTAAGAATCACTGCACTCAGTTAGACTACAAGGTGACAATATTTAGCTGGGCGCAGGCCTGCTGCCCTAACATTACAGGGACTCAAACCCAGAACCCGGGTTTTGCTATCCATAAAAGTGTGTGTGTGTGTGTATATATTCTACTGAAGTAATTTGAGCTCTTGATTAAGATCACTGCTCACTGCAGTAGTTTGAATATAATGTGTATTTTACATGATACTCTGGACAGGCCTGCTGACCTAACATTAAAGGGAATAACACTTAGATACTGGTTTTAGGTATGTGTTGGTCTATAAATGTGCGTGTGCATTCTACATCAGTAATTTGAGTTGTGATACACCACAAACTGGGGATCACAATGCCAATTCCCTTTCTTGAAGCCCTGAGGGTTTCGGCCCGCCCCTTTTTTTTAAGTACTGTCCTCGCAGGTGTCCCCGCTGAAAATAGGGGAGAGTCTCAAACACCATTTTGTGGAAGTGGAGAGCCACCGGCTTGTACTCTAGCTGGTTCTTCAGTAGGTAGCTGTAGTAGTAGATGTAGCTGCGCCCGCTCGCGATCGTTACTCCCTTTTGTCCTTGTCCTGACTTGTCTGTAACATTTTTAAATGGGTTTTAACTGGTTCATAATAAAGAAAGTGTTCAATTGGGCTTTTTGGTTCCATGTACAGAGAGGCGAAGTTAATACAAGAGGATGGGGCGTCAACCCACAAGCCCAAAGCGCGGCCAAGCAAGGGCACAAATGTCCAATATGTGGGCTGGACTACCCCGACTTAACGCAGCACATTAAACTAGGTGAACGCGTGGTCAACAGAACTGAACTGGAACTGCTGTCTAAGCTGGCACACAGACGGTAAGTGTCTTATCTAATGTATTTATTTATCTTTATAACTTGGCCTTTGATTTATTTTATTTTTTTATTATTATTATTAAATAACTGGCCGATTAATGAGTCCTAGATGGATTTATAGCTTCAATATGGTGTTTGAAATCCATGCTATCACTATGTCTGAGTCCTCTGGTTCAGTTAGAAGCTGATTGGAGCTCAAATGACAGTTTCTTACATTAAAGAGTTTCACAAGTAAAATTGGAAATTAGTCCCTGTGTGGTTTGTGTGTCTTGGTGAGTCCATTCCAGATTGGTAAATGCAGCTCTAGATTGAGATTTGGGAAGGATTGCTGAACTAACATTACAGGGACTCGCACCCAGAACCCGGGTTTAGATATTTGTGTGTCCATAAAAGTGTGTGTGTGTGTGTATGTATTTCTCCCAAGTCATTTGAGCTCTGGATTAAGATCCTTGCTCACTGCATTATTTTCTGCTCACTGAATATTAGTTTGAAAATAGTGTGTATTTTTACTACTTGAGCTCTGGGCAGTACCTAACATTGAAGGGACCCACACCCAGAAACCGGGTTTAGTTATGTGTCAGTCCATAAAAGGGTGTTTTGTATATTCTACGTAAGTAATTTGAGCTCTGGATTAAGACCACTGCTCGCTGCGTTATTTTGAATATGCTGTGCATTTTACTTTTTACTATTTTATATGCTTGTAGCTATGGGCAAGCATGCAGACCTTACATTACAGGGACTCGCACCTAGAACCCGGGTTTAACACCTCTGAACATTCAAGCAGGATCGGCTACATGAACTGCAATACATTTGAGCTCGTATTTGTTTTTTATGTTTCCAGGTGCAGAAGGCCTTCCGGTGCCGAGATCCAGGGCCCTTCCTCAGTCCCACCTGCCAGTGAAGTCATGTGCCCATCCGCAGTTGAGCCGTTTGCCAATTCCTCGCCCCGGAGTTCCGCTAGTAACGTGCTTCACAAACGCGACGGCATCCGTCAGGTAGCTTCTTATGGTCGTCCTCTAGTCTTTTAGACATTGATAATCCTTAAAATGTTGTACTTAGTTCCTGATCCGAACATAGTCCTTGAGAAAGAGAAGGTTCAGATGTTTAACAGCGGGCTCGGACGAGGGGGACGTGTCGAGATCGGTGCTAGGGTGGCACCCGGCTCTGCGCCACAGAAAGTCGGGTAAGATCAAATCGCGCAACACCTGTATTTGTTGACAGATCGTGATATGAGAATGCAGCACGTGTATGATAAATTGTTTCAATTTTCAGTTGATCTGGTGAAAGCGACTCATCGTGCGTGGTTTGTTGAAAACGCGCCGGGAAAGATTTCTGCTGCACTTGGTAAGAATCACTGCATACCTAACATTAAAGGGACCCACACTCAGGAACTGGGTTTAGGCATGTGTTGGTCCATAATAGAGTGTGGGTGTGTGTATGTATATATTCTACTGAAGTAATTTGAGCTCTGGATTAAGATAACTGCTCACTGCATTAGTTTGAATGTAGTGTGTATTTTACTTTATACTATATTGTATACTTTAAGCTCTGGGCAGGCCTGCGATCTAACATTAAAGGGACCCACACTCAGGAACCGGGTTTAGGTATGTGTTGGTCCATTATAGTGTGGGTGGGTGTGTGTGTGTGTAGTCTACTGAAGTAATTTGAGCTCTGGATTAAGATCACTGCTCACTGCATTATTTTGAATATGCTGTGCATCTTACTTAAGACTATTTTATATACTTTAAGCTGTGGGCAGGCCTGCAATCTAACATTACAGGGACTCGCACATAGAACCTGGGTTTACACATCTGCACATTCAAGCAGGATCGGCTACATGAACGGCAACATATATCCATATGTTTGAGCTCTTATTTGTATTTGTTTCCATTTTTCCAGGTACAGGATGGTTTTCCACCGAGGGACCCTTGGCGCGCGCTTTCTTTCTTTCAGCAGCGTGACCCAGCCGTCCCTCGCCGCCGAGAACTGTGAGTTGCTGCGCCGCTTTTGAGATCACTGCTCACTGCGTTACATTTTTGAATATAGTGTGTTATATTTACTGCTTGAGCTCTTGGCAGGACCTAGCATTGAAGGGACCCACACCCAGAGACCGGGTTAAGGTATGTGTCGGTCCATAAAAGTGTGTTTGTATATTCTACGCAAGTAATTTGAGCTCTGGATTAAGACCCTTGCTCGCTGCATTAGTTTGAATGTAGTGTGTATTTTACTTTAGACTATATTGTATACTTGAGCTCTGGGCAGGACTGCAGACCTAACATTAAAGGGACCCACACTCAGGAACCGGGTTTAGGTATGTGTTGGTCCATAATAGAGTGTGGGTGGGTGTGTGTGTAGTCTACTGAAGTAATTTGAGCTCTGGATTAAGATCACTGCTCACTGCGTCATTTTGAACATGCTGTGCATTTTACTTAAGACTATTTTATACACTTTAAGCTCTGGGCAGGCCTGCCGATCTAACATTACAGGGACTCGCACATAAAACCTGGCTTTAACACATCTCCACATTCAAGCAGGATCGGCTACGTAACGCGGTGCAAGCTATATATTGAGCTCTTATTTGTATTTGTTTCCATTTTTCCAGGTGCAGGGATGGTTTTCCAACGACGGACCCTTGGCCTCCACTTCCACCGACGGATCCACCGTCCTCCCGACAGACCCTCGGCATCTGCTCTTTCTTTCAGCGTTTACCTCTTCTCGGGCCTCCTCCGGCCGGCCTGGCAGCTCAGAGAGATCCACGGTCGGCAGCAGCGCGGAGTCGTTTGAACCGCCAGGCGGCCGAGAGGAGGCGGGGAGGGCCGTCTCTGTCTGAATTAAAGTGCAGCGTGCAATGAATAAATATGAAAAGAACAGTGGTGTTTTTGTCAATTGAGCGAGAGTCAATGAATAAACTTCTTTTAAATTGTGTCTCGGGTTTTTTAACATGTCGTGAGCTTAGAATTGTAAGGTTCTATCTCCACTTTTGGTCGAAATTGAGTTTTGACATAATCTGATCCATTAGGTGTTTATTAATGTCTGTTTGGTGTTATTTTTGTAAAAAGAATATTTTGTTAGTTGTTACTAGTAGTATATTATACTACATACAGTTTTGCAAGCTGGGATGTAAAAACTTTGATGCTCAATATCTCAGAACTACCCTAAGCGAAGATAGAACCTTAAAATTCTAAGCTCACGATGTATGAAATTGAATAAGGTTTAAAGGAATAAGCCACTGTTTTTGTTGGAATAGGGCGTATCCTGGTTTACCCTGGTAGGTGGGGCCCAACGCATTTTCTTTGTCTCTGTGCAAGTAATTTTTTTACATGCACAAATAAAATGCGTTCCCACCTAGGGAGACAGCTAAGCTACGCCACCAAACGGTGGTGGGGCCCTTTAAGCTAAAATATGGGTTCTATCACCGAAGAGTTTCGCACCTAGAAGTTGGGTCTCCCACCCCCATTGAAATGCACACAAAGTTGGGTCTTGAGAGTCCTTTGGAGCTCAGGTGAGAGTTCAGTAACCTCCTGAGAGCTGACCTCAAGACTCAGCCCCGTGCAGTCCACTGGAACCCCAGCATTCAATTCAATTTTATTCATAGTATCAAATCATAACACGAGTTATCTAGAGACACTTTACAGATTTCAGAGTAGCTCTAGACCACACACTTTATGATTATTTACAAAGCCCCAACAGTACACTTACATGATATGGGTCCGCACGCGAGAAGTAGGGTGGGCCCGGACAGTTTAGGTGACCCTAACGACCGGCATGCGGATCTCCCATGAGAAGGGTCATAACGGAGAACCCGGGTTTTTCATGCATGACCCAGGTTCTCTGTGCGGGTCTCTCGTAAGATGGGTCGGCACAGAGAACCTGGGTCTTCCCACAAGACCCATTATCTCCTTTCCGACCCAGATTCTCAGTGCGGGTCTCCCATAACATGGGTTTTCACGGAGAACCTGGGTCTGTCCGCGAGGACCCACTTCTCTCTTTGTCGAGCCCAGATTCTCAGTGCGGGTCTCCCATAACATGGGTTTTCACGGAGAACCTGGGTCTGTCCGCAAGACCCACTATCTCCTTTCCGACCCAACAACTCAGTGGAAATCTACCATAAGATGGGTCCACACGGAGAACCTGGGTCTGTCCGCAAGACCCACTATCTCCTTGTCGACCCAGATTCTCAGTGCGGGTCTCCCATAAGATGGGTTTTCACGGAGAACCTGGGTCTGTCCGCAAGACCCACTATCTCCTTTCCGACCCAACAACTCAGTGGAAATCTACCATAAGATGGGTCCACACGGGCCCCCTTATAAGATGGTTTCACGGAGAACTGGTGAAGACCCCTATCTCCTTCGACCACATCCAGTGGAAATCTACCATAAGATGGGTCCACACGGAGAACGGGTCTGTCCGAAAGACCCACTATCTCCTTGTCGACCCAGATTCCCAGTGCGGGTCTCCCATAAGATGGGTTTCACGGAGAACCTCTGTCCGCAAGACCCACTATCTCCTTGTCGACCCAGATTCTCAGTGGAAATCTACCATAAGATGGGTCCACACGGAGAACCTGGGTCTGTCCGCAAGACCCACTATCTCCTTTCCGACCCAACAACTCAGTGGAAATCTACCATAAGATGGGTCCACACAGAGAACCTGGGTCTGTCCGCAAGACCCACTATCTCCTTGTCGACCCAACAACTCCGTGCGGGTCTCCCGTAAGATGGGTCCATACGGAGAACCTGGGTCTGTCTTAAGACCCATGTTTTCCTTGTCGACCCAAAAACTCAGTGCGGGTCTCCCATAAGATGGGTCCGCACTGGAGGAGTTGGGTCTGTCCGCATGACCCGACATCTCCTTGCCAACCCAACAACCCAGTGCGGGTCTACCATGAGTTAGGTCCACCGGAGAGTCTTTCGACTCAAAAACTTTGTACGGACACAACATCTAGACTCCCTTATATTAATAACTTCAATTATAATACATATGTGTACATGATGATAACTACTTCGAGGGGCTCCCCCACCCGCACGGAGGCCCCCGGGGGCCCCTGACGAGGCCCAGCATCCCAGTTTGACCCCACTTTTCGTTGGGAGTTCCTCACAAGTCAGCTTTTCCTTGTAAATACAATACTGCAGGCGTGTACCATGATAACAACTTCGAGGGTCTCCCCACCCAGACCCCCGGGGCGCCCCTTGACGAGGCCCAGCATCCCAGTTTGCCCACTTTTCGTTGGGAGTTCCTCACAAGTCAGCTTTCACCTGTAAATACATCAATACAATGTTAACAACCCCAGGGTCTCCCCCACCGCACGGAGGCCCCGGGGGCCCTGACGAGGCCCAGCATCCGAGTTTGACCCCACTTTTCGTTGGGGGTTCCTCACAAGTCCTTTCACCTGTAAATACAATACCGCGTGTACACGATGTTAACAACCGAGGGTCTCCCCACCCGCCGCGGAGGCCCCCGGGGCTAACGAGGCCAACATCAGTTTGACCCCACTTTTCGTTGGGAGTTCCTCACAAGTCAGCTTTCACCTGTAAATACAATACCGCCGTGTACACGATGTTAACAACCGGGGGTCTCCCCACCCGCCCGGAGGCCCCGGGGGCCCCCTGGAGGCCCAGCATAGGTTTCCACTTTTCGTTGGGAGTTTCAAATACTTTCACCTATAATTCGTGTATAACTTACGAGGTCTCCCCACCCGCACGGGAGGCCCGGGGGCCCTGACGAGGCCCAGCATCCCGTTTGACCCCACTTTTCCTTGGGAGTTCCTCACAAGTCAGCTTTCACCTGTAAATACAATACACGCGTGTACACGATGATAACAACTTCGAGGGTCTCCCCACCCGCAGCGGAGGCCCCCGGGGGCCCTGACGAGGCCCAGCATCCCAGTTTGACCCCACTTTTCGTTGGGAGTTCCTCACAAGTCAGCTTTCACCTGTAAATACAATACACGCGTGTACACGATGTTAACAACCGAGGGTCTCCCCCACCCGCAGGGCCCGGAGGAGCCGAGGCCCAGCATCCCAGTTTGACCCCACTTTTCGTTGGGAGTTCCTCACAAGTCAGCTTTCACCTGTAAATACAATACACCGTGTACACGATGTTAACAACCCGAGGGTCTCCCCCACCGCACGAAGAGCCGGAGCTCGGCGGAGCCCAGCATCCCAGTTTGACCCCACTTTTCGTTGGGAGTTCCTCACAAGTCAGCTTTCACCTGTAAATACAATACACGCGTGCTACACGATGTTAACAACCCGAGGGTCTCCCCCACCCCGCAGGAGGCCCCGGGGGCCTAAGGCAGCATCCCAGTTTGACCCCACTTTTCTTCGGGAGTTCCTCACAAGTCAGCTTTCACCTGTAAATACAATACAGCGTGTACCGATGTTAACAACTCCGAGGGTCTCCCCACCCGGCAGAGGCCCCCGGGGGCTCCAACGAGGCCCAGCATCCCAGTTTGACCCCACTTTTCGTTGGGAGTTCCTCACAAGTCAGCTTTCACCTGTAAATACAATACAGATGCATGATAACAACCCGAGGGTCTCCCCCACCCACACCGCGGGGGCCCCGGATGAGGGCCCAGCATCCCAGTTTGACCCCACTTTTCGTTGGGAGTTCCTCACAAGTCAGCTTTCACCTGTAAATACAATACACGTTTACACGATGATAACAACCCGAGGGTCTCCCCACCCGCCGCGGGCCCCGGGGGCCCGCGCCCAGCCCCCACTTTTCGTTGGGTTAAGAGGGCACATCGGAGGCCCGGGGGCCCTCACGGTGGCCCAGCATCCCAGTTTGAACCCAACTTCTCATTGGGGGTCCCTCACAAGTTAACTTTGACCTGTATATATAATACATATGTGTAAATGATAATAATAACTTCAAGGTGCTCCCCAACCGCACGGACATGACCGACTAAACCAAACTTCTCCGTGTGGGTCATTAGATTACATTACATTACATGTCATTTAGCTGACAACGTTTATCCAAAGTGATGTACAATTGCCATATATACATAGGCGTTTGACTTATGATTTATATATATATATATATATATATATATATGGACCTAAACGCCCTCAGGGAGCAACTAGGGGTTGAGTGTCTGTGCTCATGGTCTATCCACTGCGCCATATCACCACCCAGGGGGTCCCTCATAATAATACTTCGGGGGCCCGTGATGGGGCCCCCAATGGGGCCCAACATGTCCGAATGCACCCAACTTCATGGTGTGGGTCCCTCCAATAATAACTTCAAGGGCTCAGGGCCCCAGGACGGGCCCAAACCAACATGTCCGAATGCACCCAACTTCACGGTGTGGGTCCCTCCAATAACAACTTCAAGGGGCCCCCAACACACCCACCGGATACCCCCGGGGTGCTTATGAGGCCCATCGTCCCAGTTTGAACCCAAGTTCTCATTTGGGGTCCCTCAGAAGTTAACTTTCACCTGTATATAATCTCATATGAAACTAAATCCAGAGTTAAATGCGTGTGTTCTTGAGGCGGTGATACCAGCGGCACCGCGGACTCCATCCAACGTGTCTGTGGGTTTCGTCCACTACTACAACTTTAAGTTCTTCCGCCCTCTACAATATTCCTCTCTGCCCCGCGCCTTCCTCGGGGGGTGAGCCCGCGCAGATATTGATGCAGGCACCAACACTGAGTATTTTGCGCTCTCCCGGTGAGAACGGGCATGGTTACGCGGGCCCCTGGGGGCCTCCTTTGAGGCCCCACTTGTCCCAATGGGGCCCAGACTTGCAGAAAGAAGATGGCTGGCTTGACCAATATTTCTTTGCTGTTGTGGGGGCTTCCTTGGTGGGGGAGCCTTGAAGCTAGAATTGAAGGGCCACACCCGAGTAGTTGGGCTCATACTTGCAGAAAGAAGATGGCTGGCTTGACCAATATTTCTTTGCTGTTGTGGGGCTTCCTTGGTGGGGAGCCTTGAAGCTATTATTGAAGGGACTCACACAGAGGAGTTGGGCTCATACGGTGAGTATAGTTGTCATTGTGGGCCCTTGGGGGCCTCCAATGGGTCCCAACTTGTCCCAATGGGGCCCAGCTTGCCAGCCCGGCCCCAACTTGGGCCTGTGGGTCCCTAACGTTCCCAACTGGACACAAGTTGTGCCAATGGTACCCAAGGTGTCCCACTGGGGCCCAGCTTTGCCAAATGGGCCCAAGTTGGAGGTATGAGGCCCTACCTCACTATCCACGATGGGTCCCAACTTGGCCCAATGGGACCATACTTAGCTCAGCTCGTCCCGATGGATCACAACGGTGCCCAACTTGGCCCATCGAAAGGCCTAACGTCAGCGCTAGAGACCCAGCTTTGGCCCATTGGACCCAATGGGACCCAATAGGACCCAATGTGGCTGAAGTTTCTTGGCCCAGTGGGTCTCAACTTGGTCCAATGTGTCCCTGCTGTGTCCAATGGGGCCCAATGGGACCCGAGTTAACCCACCGATGCCCAATTATCTGTCCTCGATGGGGTCCAAGTCATCTCAATGTGACCCAGCTTGTCACAATGGGGCCCAATGGGGCCCAGGCTGTCACAGTGGGACCCAGCTTGTTACAGTGGGACCCAATGGGTCCCAACTTGTCCCAATGGGACCCAGCCTGTCACAATGGGGCCCAGTGGGACCCAACATAAGCCAGTGATTCCCTTTTATCTTGACTCAGTGGGTTCCAACTTGTCCCAATGGGGCCCAATGGGACCCAGCTTGTTACAATGGGACCCAATGGGGCCCGCGTGTCACAATGGGGCCCAATGGGACCCAAGGTTTGCCCGAATTGGATCAGAATTGGCCCAAATAAACACATTCATGCCCAATTAACTGGACTCAATGGGTTCCAACTTGTTCCAATGTGACCCAGCTTGTTACAATGGGGCCCAATGGGGCCCAGCTTGTTACAATGGGACCCAATGGGGCCCAGTGGGTCACAATGGGGCCCAATGGGGCCCAGCTTGTCCCAATGGGGCCCAGTGGGACCCAACATGAGCCAGTGATTCCCTTTTATCTTGACTCAGTGGGTTCCAACTTGTCCCAATGGGGCCCAATGGGGCCCAGCTTGTTACAATGGGGCCCAATTGGCCCGGCCAGCTTGTCTACAATGGCACCCAATGGGACCCAGGTTTGCCCATTTGGATCAGAATTGGCCCAAATAAACACATTCATGCCCAATTAACTGCACTCAATGGGTTCCAACTTGTTCCAATGTGACCCAGCTTGTTACAATGGGGCCCAATGGGGCCCAGCTTGTTACAATGGGGCCCACCCATTGGCCCAGTGGCCCAGGTCACAATGGGGCCCAATGGGGTCCAGCTTGTCCCAATGGGGCCCAGTGGGACCCAACATGAGCCAGTGATTCCCTTTTATCTTGACTCAGTGGGTTCCAACTTGTCCCAATGGGGCCCAATGGGGCCCAGCTTGTTACAATGGGGCCCAATTGGGCCCAGCTTGTTACAATGGCACCCAATGGGACCCAGGTTTGCCCATTTGGATCAGAATTGGCCCAAATAAACACATTCATGCCCAATTAACTGCACTCAATGGGTTCCAACTTGTTCCAATGTGACCCAGCTCTACCCAATGGGGCCCAATGGGGCCCAGCTTGTTACAATGGGACCCAATGGGACCCTTGCGGCCAATGGGATCAAAAGAGGCCCAAGTCAGCACATGTATGCCCAATTAACTGTACTGAATGTGCTTCAATTTGTTCCAATCTTGACCCATGGGACCCAGCTGGGGAGGAAAAAAGGGGGCAAAAAAAAAGTGGGGGGGGGACCCATTTTAAAAAAAAAGGGAAAAAAAAAAACCCCCCCATTTTTTTTGTGGCCTGACACGTTTTTTGTGGTCATGACCGAGATGTCTGTATTGACCCAACATCACCATGTTCTACTTGTGTGATAAGGACTCGCACCGACATGTTGGCTTTATATGGCGAAGTTGGATCAAAAAGGAACACTCCTATGTCAGGGACTCACACGGAGATGTTGTCCGAAGAAGTCGGCAGACGACAAAACACAGCGCCCCCCTTTTTTTCCGAGGTACTGCAAAAAAATCGACTTTTTCCAGGAAGGTCATATCTGGAATTTTTTTTTTCTAAAATATTTAGAAAAATACACAAAGCTCGGAGCTGTGCTTGAAATAATTTTAGGACGTCGGGAAAGGTGTTAAAAAATCAAAAATTAAAAACACCCATTTTCAGCCCTCAATCTCCTACTATAGTAGCTGCCGGACCCTGCTTAGGGTTAGGGTTAGGGTTAGGGTTAGGGTTAGGGTTAGGGTTAGGGTTAGGGTTAGGGGTTAGGGTTAGGGTTAGGGTTAGGGTTAGGGTTAGGGTTAGGGTTAGGGGTTAGGGTTAGGGTTAGGGTTAGGGTTAGGGTTAGGGGGTTAGGGTTAGGGTTAGGGTTAGGGTTTTCACATAGACAATGAATGGGCGAACATCACTTTCCATAATTTGAGGACAGATTTTCATCTATTAGACAGGAATCTGGAATTTCCAAAATTCCATATTCCATATTTTTCTTCCATATTCCATATTTCAATTTATATAAATAAAATATCATGTCATATATTTTTTGACCACTGGATGGCAGTCTAACCTTAAAAATTAAAAAATTCCAGATTTCAATCTATAATTCCAAAAAAAGTCAGATATTATTGTTAAAAGTTGAAACTTCACCATATATTCTATTTAAGTGGTTAACGACTTCCTGTTATGCCAGAAGTGTCAAAATTGACACACTTAACCAACGCGACCACAGCAATCAGCCGGAAGGGGTCGTAAGTCTATATCCCATTTTCATGGCCTCAATCTGCAATTCCAAAAAATGTCAGATATTATAGTTAAAAGCCAAATCTTCACCAGGTGTTTTAAATAATTGTTTGACTTTCTTTAGTGTCAAAAGTGTCAAAATTGACGCGCTCTCCCATTCCGACAACAGAAATCAGCCAAATTCGGTAGGTCCTAAGTCTCTAACAGTTTGTTTTGCCCCAAATATGCCCTAAGAAAACCGCAGCCTAAATTGATGTGGGGGTTGGAAGAATTAGCTAGTTTTGAAGCATGGGTCGTAGAACCATGAGCAATTTGTTTTTTTCTTGGAAAATGTTTCTCCAGGACCTTTTTAGGAGCACAATGCAGGTCATTTGGAGTTTATTGGTAGCAATTTGTAGTGTAACTTTTGGTTATCATATTTGTTATAAAGACTATTTCTGGAGTCCTTCAGTCCATATGATGGCATTGTCGGAAAGGGCAGAACGACCTGAGCCTTGCCATCTTTGAACCAAACTTCCACCACCTTCCTCTCCAGAGCTAGGGGGTGTTAAAGGTTGAGATTTTCTACCATTTTAAAGGTCATAAATCCCCAAACGAAGCACTTAGAGATATGGGACAGGAACCAATGGAAGGCTTTCAGAAAGCTCTAACAAATATATCTCCCACCAGCAGGTGGCGCCCTTCTGGGGCTAACTTGGCAACGGAAGGGGTTATAGGCCCGGTCCCAGCATTGTTCCGTAGCCCTCAGTCAGTCAATCGCAACGGTGCCTTGCGGGTTTCTCTACGTCAAAAGGTTCCAAAGAAACGGGGGCCTAAATTAATTCCAAATTTCAATCTACTGACTTCGAGATTTGGGTGTGTCCAGAGTAGGCGTCACCGATTTCCTTTGGCACCACGTTTGGGGCCCTTCCTTTGGGGCCACAGGGTCAAAAAAACTAACAAGTCATAGGAGGATACCAGGTATGTTTCAAAACAAGTTTCAAGTCCCTTGCTCCTCGCATGGCCGAATATGAGCCAAAAACATGTTATTGGGTGGGGGAGGGGCGAATATGCAACTTTTGAATCGTAGTCCAGAGCCACGAGCAAGGCATCGGGCGGAAAGGGGCCCGACGAACGAGCGTAGACATCTTTGAAGCGAAGCGCCACCCCCTTCCTGTCCAAAGTAATGGGGGCCTGAATTAATTCCAAATTCCCATCTATCGGGGGATGCCCTCATAGATGGAAATCTGGAAGAAATTAAAATGCTCATATTTCAAAGACAGTGAGAGGTACCAAGCTGATCCCTATACACAATGGAAGCCTGGAGATTGATGCATCCAATACAGTTCACAGTGTCAATGTAGGTACTTTCTGTTCTGAGTTATCAAGTATAATATTTTTTCAAAACCCATCAATGGGTATGCCCATGGATTTGACCTTCAAAATATAAAGGTCAATAACTCAGGAACACAAGGTGCTAAGGACGAGGGCCCAACTGTTCCCGACAGCCCTCGTGGATCTTTACAACATATGTCAGAACCAGGTCGGTAGCCCCTTGTTTTAGGTTCGAGCTCTGGTCTGTCCCAAAAAACATTGGGTCCATGAAAACTTATATAACCTCAGAGCATAGTTCCCGGTCTGAGCAAAAATGCTAACAAGGTCATTTTACGGCGTACAGTCTTGACCCAGGCATCTACGGAAAGGTCTACAGGAGCTGGCGTCGGGTATATTGGAACCAAAGCTCCGCCCCCTTCCTGTCCAGAGCTAGGGGGTGTTAAAGGTTGAGATTTTCTACCTTTTTAAAGGTCATAAATCCCCAACCACAGCACTTAGAGATATGGGACAGGCACCAATGGAAAGCTTTCAGAAAGCTCTAACAAATATATCTCCCACCAGCAGGTGGCGCCCTTCTGGGGCTAACTTGGCAACGGAAGGGTTTATAGGCTCGGTCCCAGCATTTTTCCGTAGCCCTCAGTCAGTCGATCGCAACGGTGCCTTGCGGGACTCTCTACGTCAAAAGGTTCCAAAGAAACGGGGGCCTAAATTAATTCCAAATTTCAATCTACTGACTTCGAGATTTGGGTGTGTCCAGAGTAGGCGTCACTGATTTCCTTTGGCATCACGTTTGGGGCCCTTCCTTTGGGGCCACAGGGTCAAAAAAACTAACAAGTCATAGGAGGATAGCAGGTATGTTTCAAAACAAGTTTCAAGTCCCTAAATCCTCGCACGGCCGATTATGAGCCAAAAACATGTTATTGGGTGGGGGAGGGGCGAATATGCAACTTTTGAATCGATGGTCGCAGAGCCACGAGCAAGGCATCGGCGGAAAGGGCCCGACGAGCTGAGCGTGGACATCTTTGAAGCGAAGCGCCACCCCCTTCCTGTCCAAAGTAATGGGGGCCTGAATAAATTCCAAATTCCCATCTATCGGGGGATGCCCTCATAGATGGAAATCTGGAAGAAATTAAAATGCTCATATTTTAAAGACAGTGAGAGGTACCAAGCTGATCCATATACACAATGGAAGCCTGGAGATTGATGCATACAATACAGTTCACATTGTCAATGTAGGTACTTTTTGTTCTGAGTTATCAAGTATAATATTTTTTCAAAACCCATCAATGGGTATGCCCATGGATTTGACCTTCAAAATATAAAGGTCAATAACTCAGGAACACAAGGAGCTAAGGACGAGGGCCCAACTGTTCCAGACAGCCCTCGGGGATCTTTACAACATATGTCAGAACCAGGTCGGTAGCCCCTTGTTTTAGGTTCGAGCTCTGGTCTGTCCCAAAAAACATTGGGTCCATGAAAACTTATATAACCTCAGAGCATAGTTCCCGGTTTGAGCAAAAATGCTAACAAGGTCATTTTACGGCGTACAGTCTTGACCCAGGCATCTACGGAAAGGTCTACAGGAGCTGGAGTCGGCCATATTGGAACCAAAGCTCCGCCCCCTTCCTGTCCAGAGCTAGGGGGTGTTAAAGGTTGAGATTTTCTACCTTTTTAAAGGTCATAAATCCCCAACCGAAGCACTTAGAGATATGGGACAGGCACCAATGGAAAGCTTTCAGAAAGCTCTAACAAATATATCTCCCACCAGCAGGTGGCCGCCTTTCTGGGGCTAACTTGGCAACGGAAGGGTTTATAGGCTCGGTCCCGCATTTTTCCGTAGCCCTCAGTCAGTCGATCGCAACGGTGCCCTTGGATCTCTCTACGTCAAAAGGTTCCAAAGAAACGGGGGCCTAAATTAATTCCAAATTTCAATCTACTGACTTCGAGATTTGGGTGTGTCCAGAGTAGGCGTCACTGATTTCCTTTGGCATCACGTTTGGGGCCCTTCCTTTGGGGCCACAGGATCAAAAAAACTAACAAGTCATAGGAGGATAGCAGGTATGTTTCAAAACAAGTTTCAAGTCCCTAAATCCTCGCACGGCCGATTATGAGCCAAAAACATGTTATTGGGTGGGGGAGGGGCGAATATGCAACTTTTGAATCGATGGTCGCCAGAGCAACGAAGCAAGGCATCTGAAAGGGCCCGACGAGCTGAGCGTGGACATCTTTGAAGCGAAGCGCCACCCCTTCCTGTCCAAAGTAATGGGGGCCTGAATTAATTCCAAATTCCACCATCCGGGGGATGCCCTCATAGATGGAAATCTGGAAGAAATTAAAATGCTCATATTTCAAAGACAGTGAGAGGTACCAAGCTGATCCCTATACACAATGGAAGCCTGGAGATTGATGCATCCAATACAGTTCACAGTGTCAATGTAGGTACTTTCTGTTCTGAGTTATCAAGTATAATATTTTTTCAAAACCCATCAATGGGTATGCCCATGGATTTGACCTTCAAAATATAAAGGTCAATAACTCAGGAACACAAGGTGCTAAGGACGAGGGCCCAACTGTTCCCGACAGCCCTCGGGGATCTTTACAACATATGTCAGAACCAGGTCGGTAGCCCCTTGTTTTAGGTTCGAGCTCTGGTCTGTCCCAAAAAACATTGGGTCCATGAAAACTTATATAACCTCAGAGCATAGTTCCCGGTCTGAGCAAAAATGCTAACAAGGTCATTTTACGGCGTACAGTCTTGACCCAGGCATCTACGGAAAGGTCTACAGGAGCTGGCGTCGGCCATATTGGAACCAAAGCTCCGCCCCCTTCCTGTCCAGAGCTAGGGGGTGTTAAAGGTTGAGATTTTCTACCTTTTTAAAGGTCATAAAATCCCCAACCGAACAGCACTTAGAGATATGGGACAGGCACCAATGGAAAGCTTTCAGAAAGCTCTAACAAATATATCTCCCACCAGCAGGTGGCGCCCTTCTGGGGCTAACTTGGCAACGGAAGGGTTTATAGGCTCGGTCCCAGCATTTTTCCGTAGCCCTCAGTCAGTCGATCGCAACGGTGCCTTGCGGGACTCTCTACGTCAAAAGGTTCCAAAGAAACGGGGGCCTAAATTAATTCCAAATTTCAATCTACTGACTTCGAGATTTGGGTGTGTCCAGAGTAGGCGTCACTGATTTCCTTTGGCATCACGTTTGGGGCCCTTCCTTTGGGGCCACAGGGTCAAAAAAACTAACAAGTCATAGGAGGATAGCAGGTATGTTTCAAAACAAGTTTCAAGTCCCTAAATCCTCGCACGGCCGATTATGAGCCAAAAACATGTTATTGGGTGGGGGAGGGGCGAATATGCAACTTTTGAATCGTGGGTCGCAGAGCCACGAGCAAGGCATCGGCGGAAAGGGCCCGACGAGCTGAGCGTGGACATCTTTGAAGCGAAGCGCCACCCCCTTCCTGTCCAAAGTAATGGGGGCCTGAATAAATTCCAAATTCCCATCTATCGGGGGATGCCCTCATAGATGGAAATCTGGAAGAAATTAAAATGCTCATATTTTAAAGACAGTGAGAGGTACCAAGCTGATCCATATACACAATGGAAGCCTGGAGATTGATGCATACAATACAGTTCACAGTGTCAATGTAGGTACTTTCTGTTCTGAGTTATCAAGTATAATATTTTTTCAAAACCCATCAATGGGTATGCCCATGGATTTGACCTTCAAAATATAAAGGTCAATAACTCAGGAACACAAGGTGCTAAGGACGAGGGCCCAACTGTTCCCGACAGCCCTCGGGGATCTTTACAACATATGTCAGAACCAGGTCGGTAGCCCCTTGTTTTAGGTTCGAGCTCTGGTCTGTCCCAAAAAACATTGGGTCCATGAAAACTTATATAACCTCAGAGCATAGTTCCCGGTTTGAGCAAAAATGCTAACAAGGTCATTTTACGGCGTACAGTCTTGACCCAGGCATCTACGGAAAGGTCTACAGGAGCTGGAGTCGGCCATATTGGAACCAAAGCTCCGCCCCCTTCCTGTCCAGAGCTAGGGGGTGTTAAAGGTTGAGATTTTCTACCTTTTTAAAGGTCATAAATCCCCAACCGAAGCACTTAGAGATATGGGACAGGCACCAATGGAAAGCTTTCAGAAAGCTCTAACAAATATATCTCCCACCAGCAGGTGGCGCCCTTCTGGGGCTAACTTGGCAACGGAAGGGTTTATAGGCTCGGTCCCAGCATTTTTCCGTAGCCCTCAGTCAGTCGATCGCAACGGTGCCTTGCGGGACTCTCTAAGCCGAAAAAAAGTTCCAAAGAAACGGGGGCCTAAATTAATTCCAAATTTCAATCTACTGACTTCGAGATTTGGGTGTGTCCAGAGTAGGCGTCACTGATTTCCTTTGGCATCACGTTTGGGGCCCTTCCTTTGGGGGGCCACAGGATCAAAAAAACTAACAAGTCATAGGAGGATAGCAGGTATGTTTCAAAACAAGTTTCAAGTCCCTAAATCCTCGCACGGCCGATTATGAGCCAAAAACATGTTATTGGGTGGGGGAGGGGCGAATATGCAACTTTTGAATCGATGGTCGCAGAGCCACGAGCAAGGCATCGGCGGAAAGGGCCCGACGAGCTGAGCGTGGACATCTTTGAAGCGAAGCGCCACCCCCTTCCTGTCCAAAGTAATGGGGGCCTGAATTAATTCCAAATTCCCATCTATCGGGGGATGCCCTCATAGATGGAAATCTGGAAGAAATTAAAATGCTCATATTTCAAAGACAGTGAGAGGTACCAAGCTGATCCCTATACACAATGGAAGCCTGGAGATTGATGCATCCAATACAGTTCACAGTGTCAATGTAGGTACTTTCTGTTCTGAGTTATCAAGTATAATATTTTTTCAAAACCCATCAATGGGTATGCCCATGGATTTGGCCTTCAAAATATAAAGGTCAATAACTCAGGAACACAAGGTGCTAAGGACGAGGGCCCAACTGTTCCCGACAGCCCTCGGGGATCTTTACAACATATGTCAGAACCAGGTCGGTAGCCCCTTGTTTTAGGTTCGAGCTCTGGTCTGTCCCAAAAAACATTGGGTCCATGAAAACTTATATAACCTCAGAGCATAGTTCCCGGTTTGAGCAAAAATGCTAACAAGGTCATTTTACGGCGTACAGTCTTGACCCAGGCATCTACGGAAAGGTCTACAGGAGCTGGCGTCGGCCATATTGGAACCAAAGCTCCGCCCCCTTCCTGTCCAGAGCTAGGGGGTGTTAAAGGTTGAGATTTTCTACCTTTTTAAAGGTCATAAATCCCCAACCACAGCACTTAGAGATATGGGACAGGCACCAATGGAAAGCTTTCAGAAAGCTCTAACAAATATATCTCCCACCAGCAGGTGGCGCCCTTCTGGGGCTAACTTGGCAACGGAAGGGTTTATAGGCTCGGTCCCAGCATTTTTCCGTAGCCCTCAGTCAGTCGATCGCAACGGTGCCTTGCGGGACTCTCTACGTCAAAAGGTTCCAAAGAAACGGGGGCCTAAATTAATTCCAAATTTCAATCTACTGACTTCGAGATTTGGGTGTGTCCAGAGTAGGCGTCACTGATTTCCTTTGGCATCACGTTTGGGGCCCTTCCTTTGGGGCCACAGGGTCAAAAAAACTAACAAGTCATAGGAGGATAGCAGGTATGTTTCAAAACAAGTTTCAAGTCCCTAAATCCTCGCACACGGCCGATTATGAGCCCAAAAACATGTTATTGGGTGGGGAGGGGCGAATATGCAACTTTTGAATCGTTGGTCGCAGAGCCACGAGCAAGGCATCGTGCGAAAAGAGGCCCGACGAGCTGAGCGTGGACATCTTTGAAGCGAAGCGCCACCCCCTTCCTGTCCAAAGTAATGGGGGCCTGAATTAATTCCAAATTCCCATCTATCGGGGGATGCCCTCATAGATGGAAATCTGGAAGAAATTAAAATGCTCATATTTCAAAGACAGTGAGAGGTACCAAGCTGATCCCTATACACAATGGAAGCCTGGAGATTGATGCATACAATACAGTTCACAGTGTCAATGTAGGTACTTTTTGTTCTGAGTTATCAAGTATAATATTTTTTCAAAACCCATCAATGGGTATGCCCATGGATTTGACCTTCAAAATATAAAGGTCAATAACTCAGGAACACAAGGAGCTAAGGACGAGGGCCCAACTGTTCCAGACAGCCCTCGGGGATCTTTACAACATATGTCAGAACCAGGTCGGTAGCCCCTTGTTTTAGGTTCGAGCTCTGGTCTGTCCCAAAAAACATTGGGTCCATGAAAACTTATATAACCTCAGAGCATAGTTCCCGGTTTGAGCAAAAATGCTAACAAGGTCATTTTACGGCGTACAGTCTTGACCCAGGCATCTACGGAAAGGTCTACAGGAGCTGGAGTCGGCCATATTGGAACCAAAGCTCCGCCCCCTTCCTGTCCAGAGCTAGGGGGTGTTAAAGGTTGAGATTTTCTACCTTTTTAAAGGTCATAAATCCCCAACCGAAGCACTTAGAGATATGGGACAGGCACCAATGGAAAGCTTTCAGAAAGCTCTAACAAATATATCTCCCACCAGCAGGTGGCGCCCTTCTGGGGCTAACTTGGCAACGGAAGGGTTTTATAGGCTCGGTCCCAGCATTTTTTCCGTAGCCCTCAGTCAGTCGATGCATAGCGGTGCCTTGCGGGACTCTCACGTCAAAAGGTTCCAAAGAAACGGGGGCCTAAATTAATTCCAAATTTCAATCTACTGACTTCGAGATTTGGGTGTGTCCAGAGTAGGCGTCACTGATTTCCTTTGGCATCACGTTTGGGGCCCTTCCTTTGGGGCCACAGGGTCAAAAAAACTAACAAGTCATAGGAGGATAGCAGGTATGTTTCAAAACAAGTTTCAAGTCCCTAAATCCTCGCACGGCCGATTATGAGCCAAAAACATGTTATTGGGTGGGGGAGGGGCGAATATGCAACTTTTAGATCGTGGTGCAGAGCCACGAGCAAGGCATCGTGAGGAAAGGGCCCGACGAGCTGAGCGTGGACATCTTTGAAGCGAAGCGCCACCCCCTTCCTGTCCAAAGTAATGGGGGCCTGAATTAATTCCAAATTCCCATCTATCGGGGGATGCCCTCATAGATGGAAATCTGGAAGAAATTAAAATGCTCATATTTCAAAGACAGTGAGAGGTACCAAGCTGATCCCTATACACAATGGAAGCCTGGAGATTGATGCATCCAATACAGTTCACAGTGTCAATGTAGGTACTTTCTGTTCTGAGTTATCAAGTATAATATTTTTTCAAAACCCATCAATGGGTATGCCCATAGGTTTGACCTTCAAAATATAAAGGTCAATAACTCAGGAACACAAGGTGCTAAGGCCGAGGGGCCCAACTGTTCCCGACAGCCCTCGGGGATCTTTACAACATATGTCAGAACCAGGTCGGTAGCCCCTTGTTTTAGGTTCGAGCTCTGGTCTGTCCCAAAAACATTGGGTCCATGAAAACTTATATAACCTCAGAGCATAGTTCCGGTTTGAGCAAAAATGCTAACAAGGTCATTTTACGGTACAGTCTTGACCCAGGCATCTACGGAAAGGTCTACAGGAGCTGGAGTCGGCCATATGTGGAACCAAAGCTCCGCCCCCTTCCTGTCCAGAGCTAGGGGGTGTTAAAGGTTGAGATTTTCTACCTTTTTAAAGGTCATAAATCCCGAAACGCACTTAGAGATATGGGACAGGCACCAATGGAAAGCTTTTAAGAAAGCTCTAACAAATATATCTCCCACCAGCAGGTGGCGCCCTTCTGGGGCTAACTTGGCAACGGAAGGGGTTATAGGCTCGGTCCCAGCATTTTTCCGTAGCCCTCAGTCAGTCGTCGCATGGTCTGCCTTGCGGGACTCTCTACGTCAAAAGGTTCCAAAGAAAGCGGGGGCCTAAATTAATTCCAAATTTCAATCTACTGACTTCGAGATTTGGGTTGTGTCCAGAGTAGGCGTCACTGATTTCCTTTGGCATCACGTTTGGGGCCCTTCCTTTGGGGCCACAGGGTCAAAAAACTAACAAGTCATAGGAGGGATAGCAGGTATGTTTCAAAACAAGTTTCAAGTCCCTAAATCCTGCACGGCCGATTATGAGCCAAAAACATGTTATTGGGTGGGGGAGGGCGAATATGCAACTTTTGAATCGATGCGTCAGAGCCACGAGCAAGGCATCGGCGAGGAAAGGCGCCGACGAGCTGGCGTGGACATCTTTGAAGCGAGCGCCACCCCTTCCTGTCCAAAGTAATGGGGGCCTGAATTAATTCCAAATTCCCATCTATCGGGGGATGCCCTCATAGATGGAAATCTGGGAAGAAATTAAAATGCTCATATTTCAAAGACAGTGAGAGGTACCAAGCTGATCCCTATATACACAATGGAAGCCTGGAGATTGATGCATACAATACAGTTCACAGTGTCAATGTAGGTACTTTCTGTTCTGAGTTATCAAGTTATAATATTTTTTCAAAACCCATCAATGGGTATGCCCCATGTATTTGACCTTCAAAATATAAAGGTCAATAACTCAGGAACACAAGGTTGCTAGGGACGAGGGGCCCCAACTGTTCCCGACAGCCCTCGGGGGATCTTTACAACATATGTCAGAACCAGGTCGGTAGCCCCTTGTTTTAGGTTCGAGCTCTGGTCTGTCCCAAAAACATTGGGTCCATGAAAACTTATATAACCTCAGAGCATAGTTCCGGTTTGAGCAAAAATGCTAACAAGGTCATTTTACAGTACAGTCTTGACCCAGGCATCTACGGAAAGGTCTACAGGAGCTGGAGTCGGCCATGTGGAACCAAAGCTCCGCCCCCTTCCTGTCCAGAGCTAGGGGGTGTTAAAGGTTGAGATTTTCTACCTTTTTAAAGGTCATAAATCCCCAACCGAAGCACTTAGAGATATGGGACAGGCACCAATGGAAAGCTTTCAGAAAGCTCTAACAAATATATCTCCCACCAGCAGGTGGCGCCCTTCTGGGGCCTAACTTGGCAACGGAAGGGGTTATAGGCTCGGTCCCAGCATTTTTCCGTAGCCCTCAGTCAGTCGATCATAGCGGTGCCTTGTGCGGGACTCTCACGTCAAAAGGTTCCAAAGAAGCGGGGGCCTAAATTAATTCCAAATTTCAATCTACTGACTTGAGATTTGGGTGTGTTCCAGAGTAGGCGTCACTGATTTCCTTTGGCATCACGTTTGGGGCCCTTCCTTTGGGGCCACAGGGTCAAAAAACTAACAAGTCATAGGAGGGATAGCAGGTATGTTTCAAAACAAGTTTCAAGTCCCTAAATCCTGCACGACCGATTATGAGCCAAAAACATGTTATTGGGTGGGGGAGGCGAATATGCAACTTTTGAATCGATGGTGCAAGAGAGCCACGAGCAAGGCATCGTGAGGAAAGGGCCCGACGAGCTGGCGTGGACATCTTGCAGCGAAGAGCGCCACCCTTCCTGTCCAAAGTAATGGGGGCCTGAATTAATTCAAATTCCCATCTATCGGGGGATGCCCTCATAGATGGAAATCTGGAAAAGAAATTAAAATGCTCATATTTCAAAGACAGTGAGAGGTACCAAGCTGATCCCTATACACAATGGAAGCCTGGAGATTGATGCATCCAATACAGTTCACAGTGTCAATGTAGGTACTTTCTGTTCTGAGTTATCAAGTATAATATTTTTTTAAAAACCCATCAATGGGTATGCCCATGTATTTGACCTTCAAAATATAAAGGTCAATAACTCAGGAACACAAGGTGCTAAGGGACGAGGGGCCCAACTGTTCCCGACAGCCCTCGGGGATCTTTACAACATATGTCAGAACCAGGTCGGTAGCCCCTTGTTTTAGGTTCGAGCTCTGGTCTGTCCCAAAAACATTGGGTCCATGAAAACTTATATAACCTCAGAGCATAGTTCCGGTTTGAGCAAAAATGCTAACAAGGTCATTTTCACGGTACAGTCTTGACCCAGGCATCTACGGAAAGGTCTACAGGAGCTGGAGTCGGCCATATTGGAACCAAAGCTCCGCCCCCTTCCTGTCCAGAGCTAGGGGGTGTTAAAGGTTGAGATTTTCTACCTTTTTAAAGGTCATAAATCCCCAAACCGAAGCACTTAGAGATATGGGACAGGCACCAATGGGAAGCTTTCAGAAAGCTCTAACAAATATATCTCCCACCAGCAGGTGGCGCCCTTCTAAGGGCTAACCGCAGCAAGGAAGGGGTTTATAGGCTCGGTCCCAGCATTTTTCCGTAGCCCTCAGTCAGTCGTGTAGCTGATTGCCTTGCGGGACTCTCACGTCAAAAGGTTCCAAAGAAACGGGGGGCTAAATTAATTCCAAATTTCAATCTACTGACTTGAGATTTGGGTGTGTCCAAGTAAGTGACGTCACTGATTTCCTTTGGCATCACGTTTGGAGCCCTTCCTTTGGGGCCACAGGGTCAAAAAAACTAACAAGTCATAGGAGGGATAGCAGGTATGTTTCAAAACAAGTTTCAAGTCCCTAAATCCTGCCGGACCCGATTATGAGCCAAAAACATGTTATTGGGTGGGGAGGGCGAATATGCAACTTTTGATCGATGGTGCAGAGCCAAGAGCAAGGCATCGGCGGAAAGGGCCCGACGAGCTGAGCGTGGACATCTTTGAAGCGCCCACCCTTCCTGTCCAAAGTAATGGGGGCCTGAATTAATTCAAATTCCCATCTATCGGGGGATGCCCTCATAGATGGAAATCTGGAAGAAATTAAAATGCTCATATTTCAAAGACAGTGAGAGGTATCCAAGCTGATCCCTATACACAATGGAAGCCTGGAGATTGATGCATCCAATACAGTTCACAGTGTCAATGTAGGTACTTTCTGTTCTGAGTTATCAAGTTATAATATTTTTTCAAAACCCATCAATGGGTATGCCCATGTATTTGACCTTCAAAATATAAAGGTCAATAACTCAGGAACACAAGGTGCTAAGGTACGAGGGGCCCAACTGTTCCCGACAGCCCTCGGGGATCTTTACAACATATGTCAGAACCAGGTTGGTAGCCCCTTGTTTTAGGTTCGAGCTCTGGTCTGTCCCAAAAACATTGGGTCCATGAAAACTTATATAACCTCAGAGCATAGTTCCGGTTTGAGCAAAAATGCTAACAAGGTCATTTTACGGTACAGTCTTGACCCAGGCATCTACGGAAAGGTCTACAGGAGCTGGAGTCGGCCATGTTGGAACCAAAGCTCCGCCCCTTCCTGTCCAGAGCTAGGGGGTGTTAAAGGTTGAGATTTTCTACCTTTTTAAAGGTCATAAATCCCCAACCGAAGCACTTAGAGATATGGGACAGGCACCAATGGAAAGCCGCAAGCTCTAACAAATATATCTCCCACCAGCAGGTGGCGCCCTTCTGGGGGCCTAACTTGGTAACGGAAGGGGTTATAGGCTCGGTCCCAGCATTTTTCCGTAGCCCTCAGTCAGTCGTCATATCGTTGCCTTGCGGGACTCTCACGTCAAAAGGTTCCAAAAGAACGGGGGCCTAAATTAATTCCAAATTTCAATCTACTGACTTGAGATTTGGGTGTGTCCAGAGTAAGGCGTCACTGATTTCCTTTGGCATCACGTTTGGGGCCCTTCCTTTGGGGCCACAGGGTCAAAAAACTAACAAGTCATGGAGGAGGATAGCAGGTATGTTTCAAAACAAGTTTCAAGTCCCTAAATCCTCCGCGACCCGATTATGAGCCAAAAACATGTTATTGGGTGGGGGAGGGGCGAATATGCAACTTTTGAATCGATGGTGCGGAGACCCACGAGCAAGGCATCGTGAGGAAAGGGCCCGACGAGCTGGCGTGGACATCTTTGAAGCGAGCGCCACCCCTTCCTGTCCAAAGTAATGGGGGCCTGAATTAATTCCAAATTCCCATCTATCGGGGGATGCCCTCATAGATGGAAATCTGGAAAGAAATTAAAATGCTCATATTTCAAAGACAGTGAGGAGGTACCAAGCTGATCCCTATACACAATGGAAGCCTGGAGATTGATGCATCCAATACAGTTCACAGTGTCAATGTAGGTACTTTCTGTTCTGAGTTATCAAGTATAATATTTTTTCAAAACCCATCAATGGGTATGCCCATGGATTTGACCTTCAAAATATAAAGGTCAATAACTCAGGAACACAAGGGTGCTAAGGCCGAGGGGCCCAACTGTTCCCGACAGCCCTCGGGGATCTTTACAACATATGTCAGAACCAGGTCGGTAGCCCCTTGTTTTAGGTTCGAGCTCTGGTCTGTCCCAAAAACATTGGGTCCATGAAAACTTATATAACCTCAGAGCATAGTTCCGGTTTGAGCAAAAATGCTAACAAGGTCATTTTACGGTACAGTCTTGACCCAGGCATCTACGGAAGGTCTACAGGAGCTGGAGTCGGCCATATTGGAACCAAAGCTCCGCCCCCTTCCTGTCCAGAGCTAGGGGGTGTTAAAGGTTGAGATTTTCTACCTTTTTAAAGGTCATAAATCCCCAACCGAAGCACTTAGAGATATGGGACAGGCACCAATGGAAAGCTTTCAGAAAGCTCTAACAAATATATCTCCCACCAGCAGGTGGCGCCCTTCTGGGGCTAACTTGGCGACGAAGGGGTTTATAGGCTCGGTCCCAGCATTTTTCCGTAGCCCTCAGTCAGTCGTCATATCATTGCCTTGCGGGACTCTCTACGTCAAAAGGTTCCAAAGAAGCGGGGGCCTAAATTAATTCCAAATTTCAATCTACTGACTTGAGATTTGGGTGTGTCCAAGTAAAGCGTCACTGATTTCCTTTGGCATCACGTTTGGGGCCCTTCCTTTGGGGCCACAGGGTCAAAAAACTAACAAGTCATAGGAGGGTAGCAGGTATGTTTCAAAACAAGTTTCAAGTCCCTAAATCCTCGCCGCACGACGATTATGAGCCAAAAACATGTTATTGGGTGGGGAGGGGCGAATATGCAACTTTTGAATCGATGGTCGCAGAGCCACGAGCAAGGCATCGTGAGGAAAGGGCCCGACGAGCTGGCGTGGACATCTTTGAAGCGGAAGCGCCACCCTTCTTGTCCAAAGTAATGGGGGCCTGAATTAATTCCAAATTCCCATCTATCGGGGGATGCCCTCATAGATGGAAATCTGGAAAAGAAATTAAAATGCTCATATTTCAAAGACAGTGAGAGGTACCAAGCTGATCCCTATACACAATGGAAGCCTGGAGATTGATGCATACAATACAGTTCACAGTGTCAATGTAGGTACTTTTTGTTCTGAGTTATCAAGTATAATATTTTTTCAAAACCCATCAATGGGTATGCCCATGTATTTGACCTTCAAAATATAAAGTTCAATAACTCAGGAACACAAGGTGCTAAGGACGAGGGGGCCCAACTGTTCCCGACAGCCCTCGGGGATCTTTACAACATATGTCAGAACCAGGTCGTAGCCCCTTGTTTTAGGTTCGAGCTCTGGTCTGTCCCAAAAACATTGGGTCCATGAAAACTTATATAACCTCAGAGCATAGTTCCGGTTTGAGCAAAAATGCTAACAAGGTCATTTTACAGTACAGTCTTGACCCAGGCATCTACGGAAAGGTCTACAGGAGCTGGAGTCGGCCATATTGGAACCAAAGCTCCGCCCCCTTCCTGTCCAGAGCTAGGGGGGTGTTAAAGGTTGAGATTTTCTACCTTTTTAAAAGGTCATAAATCCCCAAGCAAGCACTTAGAGATATGGGACAGGCACCAATGGAAAGCTTTCAGAAAGCTCTAACAAATATATCTCCCACCAGCAGGTGGCGCCCTTCTAGGGGCTAACTTAGCCGGAAGGGGTTATAGGCTCGGTCCCAGCATTTTTCCGTAGCCCTCAGTCAGTCGATCATAGCGTGATTGCCTTGCGGGACTCTCTACGTCAAAAGGTTCCAAAAGAACGGGGGCCTAAATTAATTCCAAATTTCAATCTACTGACTTGAGATTTGGGTGTGTCCAGAGTAGGCGTCACTGATTTCCTTTGGCATCACGTTTGGGGCCCTTCCTTTGGGGCCACAGGGTCAAAAACTAACAAGTCATAGGAGGGATAGCAGGTATGTTTCAAAACAAGTTTCAAGTCCCTAAAATCCTCGCAGCGGCCGATTATGAGCCAAAAACATGTTATTGGGTGGGGAGGGGGGCGAAATATGCAACTTTTGAATCGATGGTCATGGAGAGCCACGAGCAAGGCATCGGCGGAAAGGGCCCGACGAGGCTGGCGTGGACATCTTTGAAGCGACGCCACCCCCTTCCTGTCCAAAGTAATGGGGGCCTGAATTAATTCCAAATTCCCATCTATCGGGGGATGCCCTCATAGATGGAAATCTGGAAAGAAATTAAAATGCTCATATTTCAAAGACAGTGAGAGGTACCAAGCTGATCCCTATACACAATGGAAGCCTGGAGATTGATGCATCCAATACAGTTCACAGTGTCAATGTAGGTACTTTCTGTTCTGAGTTATCAAGTATAATATTTTTTCCAAAACCCATCAATGGGTATGCCCATGTATTTGACCTTCAAAATATAAAGGTCAATAACTCAGGAACACAAGGTGCTAAGGACGAGGGCCCAACTGTTCCCGACAGCCCTCGGGGGATCTTTACAACATATGTCAGAACCAGGTCGGTAGCCCCTTGTTTTAGGTTCGAGCTCTGGTCTGTCCCAAAAACATTGGGTCCATGAAAACTTATATAACCTCAGAGCATAGTTCCGGTTTGAGCAAAAATGCTAACAAGGTCATTTTACGGTACAGTCTTGACCCAGGCATCTGAGAAGGTCTACAGGAGCTGGAGTCGGCCATGTTGGAACCAAAAGCTCCGCCCCCTTCCTGTCCAGAGCTAGGGGGTGTTAAAGGTTGAGATTTTCTACCTTTTTAAAGGTCATAAATCCCCAACCGAAGCACTTAGAGATATGGGACAGGCACCAATGGAAAGCTTTCAGAAAGCTCTAACAAATATATCTCCCACCAGCAGGTGGCGCCCTTCTGGGGCTAACTTGCGCAAGGAAGGGTTTATAGGCTCGGTCCCAGCATTTTTCCGTAGCCCTCAGTCAGTCGTCATAGCGGTGCCTTGCGGGACTCTCCGTCAAAAGGTTCCAAAGAACGGGGGCCTAAATTAATTCCAAATTTCAATCTACTGACTTGAGATTTGGGTGTGTCCAGAGTAAAGCGTCACTGATTTCCTTTGGCATCACGTTTGGGCCCCTTCCTTTGGGGCCACAGGGTCAAAAAACTAACAAGTCATAGGAGGGATAGCAGGTATGTTTCAAAACAAGTTTCAAGTCCCTAAATCCTCGCCTGACCCGATTATGAGCCAAAACATGTTATTGGGTGGGGGAGAGGCGAATAATACAGCACAGGTGATGATGCAGAACCCACGAAACGAACATGGCCGAGGAAAGGGCCAGCCAGAGGCTGGCGTGGACATCTTTGAAGCGGCGCCACCCTTCCCTGTCCAAAGTAATGGGGGCCTGAATTGAATTCAAATTCCCATCTATGGGGATGCCCTCATAGATGGAAATCTGGAAAAATTAAAATAACTCATATTTCAAAGACGGTGAGGTACCAAGCTGATCCCTATACACAGTAGGCCTGGAGATTGATGCATCAATACAGTTCACAGCCAGTGTCAATGTAGGTACTTTCTGTTCTGAGTTATCAAGTATAATATTTTTCAAAACCATCCAATGGGTATGCCCGTAGTTACGACCCAGCTAAAATATAAAGGTCAATAACTCAGGAACACAAGGTGCTAAGGGCGAGGGCCCAACTGTTCCCGACAGCCCTCGGGGATCTTTTACAACATATGTCAAGAACCAGTCGGTGTACTTGTTTAGGTTAGAGCTCTGGTCTGTCCCAAAACATTGGGTCCATGAAAACTTATATAACCTCAGAGCATAGTTCCGGTCCTGAGCAAAATGCTAACAAGGTCATTTACGGTACAGTCTTGACCCAGGCATCTCACGGAAGGTCTACAGGAGCTGGCGTCAGCCATATTGGAACCAAAGCTCCGCCCCCTTCCTGTCAGAGCTAGGGGGTGTTAAGCGTTCGAGATTTTCTACGCTTTTAAAGGTCATAAAATCCAACCACAGCACTTAGAGATATGGGACCAGGCACCAATGGAGCTTTCAGAAGCTCTAACAAATATATCTCCCACCAGCAGGTGGCGCCCTTCTAAGGGCTAACAGCGGAAGGGGTTATAGGCTTTCCGGTCCCAGCATTTTCCGTAGCC
>NW_024375704.1:300107-365464 GCF_010015445.1 Perca fluviatilis
CCCGCGGGTTACGTATTGCTGGCGTTATTGGGTGGAGGGGCTTAATATGCAACTTTTTAACGTATTTGTCGAGAGCCACGGCAAGGCATCGGCGAGCAATTCCACGCCAGAGTGGACATCTTTGAAGCGAAGCCGCCACCCCCTTCCCGTCCAAAGTAATGGGGGGTTCCGAATTACTCCACAAATTCCCATCTATCGGGGATGCCCTCATAGATGGAAATCTGGAAGAAATTAAAATGCCTCATATTTCAAAGATGCGAGAGGTAAAACCTCGCTGATCCCATATACACAATTGAAGCCTGGAGATTGATGCATCCAATACAGTTCACAGTGTCAATGAGTAGCTTTCTGTTCTGAGTTATCAAGTATAATATTTTTTCAAAACCCATCAATGGTATGCTCATGGATTTGACCTTCAAAATATAAAGGTCAATAACTCAGGAACACAAGGTGCTAAGTTACGAGGCCCAACTGTTCCCCGGCAGCTCCTCGGGGATCTTTACAACATATTTCAGAACCAGGTCGGTAGCCCCTTGTTTTAGATCTCGAGCTCTGGTCTGTCCTAAAAACATATTAGTCCATGAAAACTTATATAACCCTCAGGAGCATAGTTCCTCGGTTTGAGCAAAATGCTAACAAGGTCATTTTTACTGGCTGTATAGTCTTGACCCAGGCATCTACGGAAAGGTCTACAGGAGTTGGAGTCGGTCATATTGGGAACCAAAGCTCCGCCCCCTTCCTGTCCACAGAGCTAGGGTGTTAAAGGTGGAGACTTTTACCTTTTTAAAGGTCATAAATCCCCAACCGAAGCACTTAGAGATACGGGACAGGCACTAAATGGAAAGCTTCAGAAAAGCTCTAACAAATATATCTCCCACTGAGCAGGTGGCGCCCCTTCAAAGCTAACTTTGGCAACGGGAAGGGGTTATAGGCTCGGTCCCAGCATTTTCTCCCTAAGTCCGTCTGATCGCAACGGTGCTTTACGGGAATTTCTCTCACTACCAAAAGGTTCCAAAGAAACGGGGCAAAAACCAAATTTAACACTGACTGAGGTCCAACCAAATACTGAACCAGACGCCACAGGCGCACACCTGTCACCACGCAGGCCCTTCCTTTGGGGCCACAGGGTCAAAAAAAAACTAAATGTCATTAGGGAGATAGCAGTATGTTTAAAACAAGTTTCAAGTCCCAACCTCGCAACGGTCGATTATGAGGCCAAAACATGCTATTGGGGGGGGAGGGGCTAATATGCAACTTTTGAATGATGGTCGGGTAGCCATCAGGAAAGGCATCGGGCGAAAGGGGCCCCACGATGAGCGCGGACATCTTTTGAAGAAGCGCCCACCCCCTTCCTGTCCAAAGTAATGGAGCTTGAATTATTCCAAATTCCCATCTATCGGGGATGCCTCTATAGATGGAAATCTGGAAGAAATTAAAATGCTCATATTTCAAAGACAGTGAGAGGTACCAAGCTGATCCCTATACACAATGGAAGCCTGGAGATTGATGCATCCAATACAGTTCACAGTGTCAATGTAGGTACTTTCTGTTCTGAGTTATCAAGTTTAATATTTTTTCAAAACCCATCAATGGTGAAAGTCCATGGATTTGACCTTCAAAATATAAAGGTCAATAACTCAGGAACACAAGGTGCTAAGTACGAGGGGTCTAACTGTTCCCGAAGCCTCGGGGATTCTTTACAACATATGTCAGAACCAGGTCGGGTAGCCCCTTGTTTTAGATTCGAAAGCTCTGGTCTGTCCCCAAAAAACATTGGGTCCATGTAAAAACTTATATAACCCCCAGAGCATAGTTCCCGGGTTTGACCAAAAATGCTAACAAGGTCATTTTCAGGCGCATGTCTTGACCTCAGGGCACTCTACGGAAAGAGGTCTACAGGAGCTGAGTCGGCCATATTGGAACCAAAAGTCCGCCCCTTCCTGTCCAGAGGCTAGGGGGTGCAAGGTTGGAGATTTTCTACCTTTAAAGGTCATAAATCCCCAACCGAAGCAACTTAGAGATATGGGACAGGCACCAATGGAAAGCTTTCAGAAAGCTCTAACAAATATACCTCCCACTAGCAGGTGGCGCCCTTCTGGGGCTAACTTGGTAACGGAAGTGGAGCAGAAGGCTCGTCCCAGCATTTTTCCTCAGTAGTCTCTCAGTCAGTCGACTCACGCAGGGTGCCTTTATGGGACTCTCTATGTCAAAAGGTTCCAAAGAAACGGGGCCTAAATTAATTCCAAATTTCAATCTACTGACTTCGGAGATTTGGGGGGTGTCCAGAGTAGGCGCCACGATTTCCTTTGGCATCACGCTTGGGGCCCTTCCTTGCAGCCACAGGGTCAAAAACTAACACAAGTCATAGGAGGATAGCAGGTATGTTTCAAAACAAGTTTCAAGTCCCTAACTCCTCGTTGACATGCATTATGAGCCAAAAACATGTTATTGGGTGGGGAGGGGGGAATATGCAACTTTGAATCGGGATGGTCGCAGAGCCACGGAAAGGCATCGCGGAAAGGGCGTCGGACGAGCTGAGTGTGAACATCTTTGAAGCGCAACCCCTTCCTGTCCAAAGTAATGGGGCCTGAATTATCCCCAAATTCCCATCTATCGGGGATGCCCTCATAGATGGAAATCTGGAAGAAATTAAAATGCTCATATTTCAAAGACAGTGAGAGGTACCAAGCTGATCCCTATACACAATGGAAGCCTGAGATTGATGCATCCAATACAGTTCACAGTGTCAATGTAGGTACTTTCTGTTCTGAGTTATCAAGTATAATATTTTTTCAAAACCCATCAATGGTATGTCTTCATGGATTTGACCTTCAAAATATAAAGGTCAACAACTCAGGAACACAAGGTGCTAAGCACGAGGGCCCAACTGTTCCCCACAGCCCTCGGGGATCTTTTACAACATATGTCAGAACCAGGTCGGTAGCCCCTTGTTTTAGATTCGAGCTCTGGTCTGTCCCAAAAACATTGGGTCCATGAAAACTTATATAACCTCAGAGCATAGTTCCCCGCCTGAGCAAAATATCTAACAAGGTCATTTTAACGCGTGCATAGTCTTGACCCAGGCATCTACGAAAGGTCTACAGGAGCTGGAGTCGGGCTATATTGGAACCAAAGTTCGCCCCCTTCCTGTCCAGAGCTAGGGTGTTAAAGGTTGAGATTTTCTACCTTTTTAAAGGTCATAAACCCCCAACCGAGCACTTAGAGATAAGGAAAGAACCACTGGAAAGCTTTCTGAAAGCTCTAACAAATATATCTCCCACTCAGCAGGTGGCGCCCTTCTGGGGCTAACTTGGCAACGGAAGGTTATAGGCTCGTCCCAGCATTTTTCCCAGCCCTCAGTCAGTGATCCAACGGTGTTGCGGGACTCTCTACCGCCAAAAGGTTCCAAAGAAACGGGGCCTAAATTAATTCCAAATTTTTAATCTACTGACTTCGAGATTTGGGGTGTCCAGAGTAGGCGCCACTGATTTCCTTTGGCATCACGCTTTGGGGCCCTTCCTTTGGGGCCACAGGGTCAAAAACTAACAAGTCATAGGAGGATAGCAGGTATGTTTCAAAACAAGTTTCAAGTCCCTAAATCGCTCGCCGCATTATGAGCCAAAAATATTAGGATATGGGGAGGGGCAATATGCAACTTTTGAATCGATGGTCGCAGAGCCACGAGCAAGGCATCGGCGAAAGGGCCCGACGAGCTGAGCGTGGACATCTTTGAAGGGTAAGCGCCACCCCTTCCTGTCCAAAGTAATGGGGCCTGAATTACCCCAAATTCCCATCTATCGGGGATGCCCCTCATAGATGGAAATCTGGAAGAAATTTAAAATGCTCATATTTCAAAGACAGTGAGAGGTACCAAGCTGATCCCTATACACAATGGAAGCCTGAGATTGATGGCATCCAATACAGTTCACAGTGTCAATGTAGGTACTTTCTGTTCTGAGTTATCAAGTATAATATTTTTTCAAAACCCATCAATGGTATGCCCATGGATTGACCTTCAAAAATATAAAGGTCAATAACTCAGGAACACAAGGTGGTAGAGTACGAGGGCCCAACTGTCCCCCGACAGCCCTCGGGGATCTTTACAACATATGTCAGAACCAGGTCGGTAGCCCCTTGTTTTAGATTCGAAACTCTGGTCTGTCCCAAAAACATTGGGTCCATGAAAACTTATATAACCTCAGAGCATAGTTCCCGGGTCTGAGCAAAAATGCTAACAAGGTCATTTTAACCGCGTACAGTCTTGACCCAGGCATCTCATGGAAAGGTCTACAGGAGCTGGATCGGCCATAAGTAGGAACCAAAGCTCCGCCCCCTTCCTGTCCAGAGCTAGGGTGTTAAAGGTTGAGATTTTCTACCTTTTAAAGGTCATAAATCCCCAACCACAAAGCACTTAGAGATATGGGACAGGCACCAATGGAAAGCTTTCAGAAAGTTCTAACAAATATATCTCCCACCAGCAGGTGGCGCCCTTCTGGGGCTAACTTGGCAACGGAAAAGGGTTATAGGCTCGGTCCCAGCATTTTTCCGTAGCCCTCAGTCAGTCGAGCGCAACGGTGCCTTGCGGACTCTCTAACGTGCAGGTTCCAAAGAAACGGGGCCTAAATTTATCCAAATTTCAATCTACTGACTTCAAGATTTGGGTGTGTCCAGAGTAAGGCGCCACTGATTTCCTTTGGCATCACGTTTGGGGCCCTTCCTTTGGGGCCACAGGGTCAAAAAACTAACAAGTCATAGGAGGATAGCAGGTATGTTTCAAAACAAGTTTCAAGTCCCTAAATCCTCGACCGGCCGATTATGAGCCAAAACATGTTATTGGGTGGGGAAGGGGCGAATATGCAACTTTTGAATCGATGGCCGAGAGCCACGGCAGCAAGGCATCGGGCGGAAAGGGCCCGACTGAGCTGAGCGTGGACATCTTTGAAGCGGTAAGCGCCACCCCTTTCCTGTCCAAAGTAATGGGGGCTTGAATTAATTCCAAATTCCCATCTATCCGGGATGCCCTCATAGATGGAAATCTGGAAGAAATTAAAATGCTCATATTTCAAAGACAGTGAGAGGTACCAAGCTGATCCCTATACACAATGGAAGCCTGGAGATTGATGCATCCAATACAGTTCACAGTGTCAATGTAGGTACTTTCTGTTCTGAGTTATCAAGTATAATATTTTTTCAAAACCCATCAATGGGTATGCCCATGGATTTGACCTTCAAAATATAAAGGTCAATAACTCAGGAACAAGAAGTGCTAAGGACGAGGGCCCAACTGTTCCGGACAGCCCTCGGGATCTTTACAACATATGTCAGAACCAGGTCGGTAGCCCCTTGTTTTAGGTTCGAGCTCTGGTCTGTCCCAAAAAACATTGGGTCCATGAAAACTTATATAACCTCAGAGCATAGTTCCCGGTTTGAGCAAAAATGCTAACAAGGTCATTTTACGGCGTACAGTCTTGACCCAGGCATCTACGGAAAGGTCTACAGGAGCTGGAGTCGGCCATATTGGAACCAAAGCTCCGCCCCCTTCCTGTCCAGAGCTAGGGGTGTTAAAGGTTGAGATTTTCTACCTTTTAAAGGTCATAAATCCCCAACCGAAGCACTTAGAGATATGGGACAGGCACCAATGGAAAGCTTTCAGAAAGCTCTAACAAATATATCTCCCACCAGCAGGTGGCGCCCTTCTGGGGCTAACTTGGCAACGGAAGGGTTTATAGGCCTCGTCCCAGCATTTTTCCGTAGCCCTCAGTCAGTCGATCGCAACGGTGCCTTTGCGGGACTCTCTACGTCAAAAGGTTCCAAAGAAACGGGGCCTAAATTAATTCCAAATTTCAATCTACTGACTTCGAGATTTGGGTGTGTCCAGAGTAGGCGTCACTGATTTCCTTGGCATCACGTTTGGGGCCCTCCTTTGGGGCCACAGGGTCAAAAAACTAACAAGTCATAGGAGGATAGCAGGTATGTTTCAAAACAAGTTTCAAGTCCCTAAATCCTCGCACGGCGATTATGAGCCAAAAACATGTTATTGGGTGGGGGAGGGGCGAATATGCAACTTTTGAATCGATGGTCGCAGAGCCACGAGCAAGGCATCGGTGAAAGGGCCCAACGAAATGAGCTGCTGGACATCTTTTGAAGCGGCGCCACCCCTTCCTGTCCAAAGTAATGGGGGCTTGAATAATTTCAAATTCCAATCTATCGGGGATGCCCTCATAGATGGAAATCTGGAAGAAATTAAAATGCTCATATTTCAAAGACAGTGAGAGGTACCAAGCTGATCCCTATACACAATGGAAGCCTGGAGATTGATGCATCCAATACAGTTCACAGTGTCAATGTAGGTACTTTCTGTTCTGAGTTATCAAGTATAATATTTTTTCAAAACCCATCAATGGGTATGCCCATGTATTTGACCTTCAAAATATAAAGGTCAATAACTCAGGAACACAAGGTGCTAAGGACGAGGGCCCAACTGTTCCCGACAGCCCTCGGGGATCTTTACAACATATGTCAGAACCAGGTCGGTAGCCCCTTGTTTTAGGTTCGAGCTCTGGTCTGTCCCAAAAAACATTGGGTCCATGAAAACTTATATAACCTCAGAGCATAGTTCCCGGTTTGAGCAAAAATGCTAACAAGGTCATTTTACGGCGTACAGTCTTGACCCAGGCATCTACGGAAAGGTCTACAGGAGCTGGAGTCGGCCATATTGGAACCAAAGCTCCGCCCCCTTCCTGTCCAAGGAGCTGGGTGTTAAAGGTTGAGATTTTCTACCTTTTTAAAGGTTCTAAATCCCCAACCACAGCACTTAGAGATATGGGACAGGCACCAATGGAAAGCTTTCAGAAAGCTCTAACAAATATATCTCCCACCAGCAGGTGGCGCCCTTCTGGGGCTAACTTGGCAACGGAAGGGGTTATAGGCTCGGTCCCAGCATTTTTCCGTAGCCCTCAGTCAGTCGATCGCAACGGTGCCTTGCGGGACTCTCTACGTCAAAAGGTTCCAAAGAAACGGGGGCCTAAATTAATTCCAAATTTCAATCTACTGACTTCGAGATTTGGGTGTGTCCAGAGTAGGCGTCACTGATTTCCTTTGGCATCACGTTTGGGGCCCTTCCTTTGGGGCCACAGGGTCAAAAAAACTAACAAGTCATAGGAGGATAGCAGGTATGTTTCAAAACAAGTTTCAAGTCCCTAAATCCTCGCACGGCCGATTATGAGCCAAAAACATGTTATTGGGTGGGGGAGGGGCGAATATGCAACTTTTGAATCGATGGTCGCAGAGCCACGAGCAAGGCATCGGCGGAAAGGGCCCGACGAGCTGGCGCTGGACATCTTTGAAGTTAAGCGCCACCCCTTCCCTGTCCAAAGTAATGGGGGCCCGAATTAATTCCCAAATTCCCATCTATCGGGGGATGCCCTCATAGATGGAAATCTGGAAGAAATTAAAATGCTCATATTTCAAAGACAGTGAGAGGTACCAAGCTGATCCCTATACACAATGGAAGCCTGGAGATTGATGCATCCAATACAGTTCACAGTGTCAATGTAGGTACTTTCTGTTCTGAGTTATCAAGTATAATATTTTTTCAAAACCCATCAATGGGTATGCCCATGGATTTGACCTTCAAAATATAAAGGTCAATAACTCAGGAACACAAGGTGCTAAGGACGAGGGCCCAACTGTTCCCGACAGCCCTCGGGGATCTTTACAACATATGTCAGAACCAGGTCGGTAGCCCCTTGTTTTAGGTTCGAGCTCTGGTCTGTCCCAAAAAACATTGGGTCCATGAAAACTTATATAACCTCAGAGCATAGTTCCCGGTTTGAGCAAAAATGCTAACAAGGTCATTTTACGGCGTACAGTCTTGACCCAGGCATCTACGGAAAGGTCTACAGGAGCTGGAGTCGGCCATATTGGGAACCAAAGCTCCGCCCCCTTCCTGTCCAGAGCTAGGGGTGTTAAAGGTTGAGATTTTCTACCTTTTTAAAGGTCATAAATCCCCAACCGAAGCACTTAGAGATATGGGACAGGCACCAATGGAAAGCTTTCAGAAAGCTCTAACAAATATATCTCCCACCAGCAGGTGGCGCCCTTCTGGGGCTAACTTGGCAACGGAAGGGGTTATAGGCTCGGTCCCAGCATTTTTCCGTAGCCCTCAGTCAGTCGATCGCAACGGTGCCTTGCGGGACTCTCTACGTCAAAAGGTTCCAAAGAAACGGGGGCCTAAATTAATTCCAAATTTCAATCTACTGACTTCGAGATTTGGGTGTGTCCAGAGTAGGCGTCACTGATTTCCTTTGGCATCACGTTTGGGGCCCTTCCTTTGGGGCCACAGGGTCAAAAAAACTAACAAGTCATAGGAGGATAGCAGGTATGTTTCAAAACAAGTTTCAAGTCCCTAAATCCTCGCACGGCCGATTATGAGCCAAAACATGTTATTGGGTGGGGAGGGGCGAATATGCAACTTTTGAATCGATGGTCGCAGAGCCACGAGCAAGGCATCGGGGGAAAGGCGCCCGACGAGCTGAGCGTGGACATCTTTGAAGCGACGCCCGCCACCCTTCCTGTCCAAAGTAATGGGGGCCTGAATTACTCCAAATTCCCATCTATCGGGGGATGCCCTCATAGATGGAAATCTGGAAGAAATTAAAATGCTCATATTTCAAAGACAGTGAGAGGTACCAAGCTGATCCCTATACACAATGGAAGCCTGGAGATTGATGCATCCAATACAGTTCACAGTGTCAATGTAGGTACTTTCTGTTCTGAGTTATCAAGTATAATATTTTTTCAAAACCCATCAATGGGTATGCCCATGGATTTGACCTTCAAAATATAAAGGTCAATAACTCAGGAACACAAGGTGCTAAAGACGAGGGCCCAACTGTTCCCGACAGCCCTCGGGGATCTTTACAACATATGTCAGAACCAGGTCGGTAGCCCTTGTTTTAGATTCGAGCTCTGGTCTGTCCCAAAAACATTGGGTCCATGAAAACTTATATAACCTCAGAGCATAGTTCCCGGTTTGAGCAAAAATGCTAACAAGGTCATTTTACGGCGCACAGTCTTGACCCAGGCATCTACGGAAAGGTCTACAGGAGCTGGAGTCGGCCATATTGAAACCAAAGCTCCGCCCCTTCCTGTCCAGAGCTAGGGGTGTTAAAGGTTGAGATTTTCTACCTTTTTAAAGGTCATAAATCCCCAACCGAAGCACTTAGAGATATGGGACAGGCACCAATGGAAAGCTTTTCAGAAAGCTCTAACAAATATATCTCCCACCAGCAGGTGGCGCCCTTCTGGGGCTAACTTGGCAACGGAAGGGGGTTTATAGGCTCGGTCCCAGCATTTTTCCGTAGCCCTCAGTCAGTCGAATGCAACGGTGCCTTGCGGGACTCTCTACGCAAAAGGTTCCAAAGAAACGGGGGCCTAAATTAATTCCAAATTTCAATCTACTGACTTTCGAGATTTGGGTGTGTCCAGAGTAGGCGTCACTGATTTCCTTTGGCATCACGTTTGGGGCCCTTCCTTTGGGGCGCCGGGGCCAAAAACTAACAAGTCATAGGAGGATAGCAGGTATGTTTCAAAACAAGTTTCAAGTCCCTAAATCCTCGCGCCGCCGATTATGAGCCAAAAACATGTTATTGGGTGGGGAGGGGCAAATATGCAACTTTTGAATCGATGGTCGCAGAGCCACGAGCAAGGCATCGGGCGGAAAGGGCCCAACGAGCGGAGCGTGGACATCTTTGAAGGAAGCGCCACCCCCTTCCTGTCCAAAGTAATGGGGGCCCGATTGCATTCCAAATTCCCATCTATCGGGGATGCCCTCATAGATGGAAATCTGGAAGAAATTAAAATGCTCATATTTCAAAGACAGTGAGAGGTACCAAGCTGATCCCTATACACAATGGAAGCCTGGAGATTGATGCATCCAATACAGTTCACAGTGTCAATGTAGGTACTTTCTGTTCTGAGTTATCAAGTATAATATTTTTTCAAAACCCATCAATGGGTATGCCCATGGATTTGACCTTCAAAATATAAAGGTCAATAACTCAGGAACACAAGGTGCTAAGGACGAGGGCCCAACTGTTCCCGACAGCCCTCGGGGATCTTTACAACATATGTCAGAACCAGGTCGGTAGCCCCTTGTTTTAGGTTCGAGCTCTGGTCTGTCCCAAAAAACATTGGGTCCATGAAAACTTATATAACCTCAGAGCATAGTTCCCGGTTTGAGCAAAAATGCTAACAAGGTCATTTTACGGCGTATAGTCTTGACCCAGGCATCTACGGAAAGGTCTACAGGAGCTGGAGTCGGCCATATTGGAAACCAAAGCTCCCGCCCCTTCCTGTCCAGAGCTAGGGGTGTTAAAGGTTGAGATTTTCTACCTTTTTAAAGGTCATAAATCCCCAACCACAGCACTTAGAGATATGGGACAGGCACCAATGGAAAGCTTTCAGAAAGCTCTAACAAATATATCTCCCACCAGCAGGTGGCGCCCTTCTGGGGCTAACTTGGCAACGGAAGGGGTTATAGGCTCGGTCCCAGCATTTTTCCGTAGCCCTCAGTCAGTCGATCGCAACGGTGCCTTGCGGGACTCTCTACGTCAAAAGGTTCCAAAGAAACGGGGGCCTAAATTAATTCCAAATTTCAATCTACTGACTTCGGATTTGGGTGTGTCCAGAGTAGACGCCACTGATTTCCCTTTTGGGATCACGTTTGGGGCCCCTTCCTTTGGGGCCACAGGGTCAAAAAACTAACAAGTCATAGGAGGATAGCAGGTATGTTTCAAAACAAGTTTCAAGTCCCTAAATCCTCGGCACGCGCCGATTATGAGCCAAAAACATGTTATTGGGTGGGGAGGGGCGAATATGCAACTTTTGAATCGATGGTCGCAGAGGGCACGAGCAAGGCATCGGCGGAAAGGGCCCGACGAGCTGAGCGTGGACATCTTTGAAGCGAAGCGCCACCCCTTCCTGTCCAAAGTAATGGGGGCCCGAATTAATTCTCAAATTCCCATCTATCGGGGATGCCCTCATATATGGAAATCTGGAAGAAATTAAAATGCTCATATTTCAAAGACAGTGAGAGGTACCAAGCTGATCCCTATACACAATGGAAGCCTGGAGATTGATGCATCCAATACAGTTCACAGTGTCAATGTAGGTACTTTCTGTTCTGAGTTATCAAGTATAATATTTTTTCAAAACCCATCAATGGGTATGCCCATGTATTTGACCTTCAAAATATAAAGGTCAATAACTCAGGAACAGAAGCAGCAAGGACGAGGGCCCAACTGTTCCCGACAGCCCTCGGGGATCTTTACAACATATGTCAGAACCAGGTCGGTAGCCCCTTGTTTTAGGTTCGAGCTCTGGTCTGTCCCAAAAACATTGGGTCCATGAAAAACTTATATAACCTCAGAGCATAGTTCCCGGTTTGAGCAAAAATGCTAACAAGGTCATTTTACGGCGTACAGTCTTGACCCAGGCATCTACGAAAAGGTCTACAGGAGCTGGAGTCGGCCATATTGGAACCAAAGCTCCGCCCCTTCCTGTCCAGAGCTAGGGGTGTTAAAGGTTGAGATTTTCTACCTTTTTAAAAGGTCATAAATCCCCAACCGAAGCACTTAGAGATATGGGACAGGCACCAATGGAAAGCTTTCAGAAAGCTCTAACAAATATATCTCCCACCGCAGGTGGCGGCCCCTTCTGGGGCTAACTTGGCAACGAAGGAGGGTTATAGGCTCGGTCCCAGCATTTTTTCCGTAGCCCTCAGTCAGTCGATCGCAACGTGCTGCCTTGGCGGACTCTACGTCAAAAGGTTCCAAAGAAACGGGGGCACTAAATTAATTCCAAATTTCAATCTACTGACTTCGAGATTTGGGTGTGTCCAGAGTAGGCGTCACTGATTTCCTTTGGCATCACGTTTGGGGCCCTTCCTTTGGGGCCACAGGGTCAAAAAAACTAACAAGTCATAGGAGGATAGCAGGTATGTTTCAAAACAAGTTTCAAGTCCCTAAATCCTCGCACGGCCGATTATGAGCCAAAAACATGTTATTGGGTGGGGGAGGGGCGAATATGCAACTTTTGAATCGATGGTCGCAGAGCCACGAGCAAGGCATCGGCGGAAAGGGCCCGACGAGCTGAGCGTGGACATCTTTGAAGCGAAGCGCCACCCCCTTCCTGTCCAAAGTAATGGGGGCCTGAATTAATTCCAAATTCCCATCTATCGGGGGATGCCCTCATAGATGGAAATCTGGAAGAAATTAAAATGCTCATATTTCAAAGACAGTGAGAGGTACCAAGCTGATCCCTATACACAATGGAAGCCTGGAGATTGATGCATCCAATACAGTTCACAGTGTCAATGTAGGTACTTTCTGTTCTGAGTTATCAAGTATAATATTTTTTCAAAACCCATCAATGGGTATGCCCATGGATTTGACCTTCAAAATATAAAGGTCAATAACTCAGGAACACAAGGTGCTAAGTACGAGGGCCCAACTGTTCCCGACAGCCCTCGGGGATCTTTACAACATATGTCAGAACCAGGTCGGTAGCCCCTTGTTTTAGATTCGAGCTCTGGTCTGTCCCAAAAAACATTGGGTCCATGAAAACTTATATAACCTCAGAGCATAGTTCCCGGTTTGAGCAAAAATGCTAACAAGGTCATTTTACGGCGTACAGTCTTGACCCAGGCATCTACGGAAAGGTCTACAGGAGCTGGAGTCGGCCATATTGGAACCAAAGCTCCGCCCCTTCCTGTCCAGAGCTAGGGGGTGTTAAAGGTTGAGATTTTCTACCTTTTTAAAGGTCATAAATCCCCAACCGAAGCACTTAGAGATATGGGACAGGCACCAATGGAAAGCTTTCAGAAAGCTCTAACAAATATATCTCCCACCAGCAGGTGGCGCCCTTCTGGGGCTAACTTGGCAACGGAAGGGGTTATAGGCTCGGTCCCAGCATTTTTCCGTAGCCCTCAGTCAGTCGATCGCAACGGTGCTCCTGGCGGGACTCTCTCGACGCCAAAAGGTTCCAAAGAAACGGGGGCCTAAATTAATTCCAAATTTCAATCTACTGACTTCGAGATTTGGGTGTGTCCAGAGTAGGCGTCACTGATTTCCTTTGGCATCACGTTTGGGGCCCCCTTCCTTTGGGGCCACAGGGTCAAAAAACTAACAAGTCATAGGAGGATAGCAGGTATGTTTCAAAACAAGTTTCAAGTCCCTAAATCCTCCGCACGGCCGATTATGAGCCAAAAACATGTTATTGGTGGGGGGGAGGGGCGAATATGCAACTTTTGAATCGATGGTCGTAGAGCCACGAGCAAGGCATCGGCGGAAAGGGCCCGACGAGCTGAGCGTGGGACATCTTTGAAGCGGGCGCCACCCCTTCCTGTCCAAAGTAATGGGGGCCTGAACATTCCAAATTCCCATCTATCGGGGATGCCCTCATAGATGGAAATCTGGAAGAAATTAAAATGCTCATATTTCAAAGACAGTGAGAGGTACCAAGCTGATCCCTATACACAATGGAAGCCTGGAGATTGATGCATCCAATACAGTTCACAGTGTCAATGTAGGTACTTTCTGTTCTGAGTTATCAAGTATAATATTTTTTCAAAACCCATCAATGGTATGCGCCCATGTATTTGACCTTCAAAATATAAAGGTCAATAACTCAGGAACACAAGGTGCTAAGGACGAGGGCCCAACTGTTCCCGACAGCCCTCGGGGATCTTTACAACATATGTCAGAACCAGGTCGGTAGCCCCTTGTTTTAGGTTCGAGCTCTGGTCTGTCCCAAAAAACATTGGGTCCATGAAAACTTATATAACCTCAGAGCATAGTTCCCTCGGTTTGAGCAAAAATGCTAACAAGGTCATTTTTCGCCGTACAGTCTTGACCCAGGCATCTACGGAAAGGTCTACAGGAGCTGGAGTCGGCCATATTGGAACCAAAGCTCCGCCCCCTTCCTGTCCAGAGCTAGGGGTGTTAAAGGTTGAGATTTTCTACCTTTTTAAAGGTCATAAATCCCCAACCGAAGCACTTAGAGATATGGGACAGGCACCAATGGAAAGCTTTCAGAAAGCTCTAACAAATATATCTCCCACCAGCAGGTGGCGCCCTTCTGGGGCTAACTTGGCAACGGAAGGGGTTATAGGCTCGGTCCCAGCATTTTTACGTAGCCCTCAGTCAGTCGATCGCGAACGTGTGCCTTGCGGGACTCTCTACGTCAAAAGGTTCCAAAGAAACGGGGGCCTAAATTAATTCCAAATTTCAATCTACTGACTTCGAGATTTGGGTGTGTCCAGAGTAGGCGTCACTGGTTTTCTTTGGCATCACGTTTGGGGCCCTTTCCTTTGGGGGCCACAGGGTCAAAAAACTAACAAGTCATAGGAGGATAGCAGGTATGTTTCAAAACAAGTTTCAAGTCCCTAAATCCTCGCACGGCCGATTATGAGCCAAAAACATGTTATTGGGTGGGGAGGGGCGAATATGCAACTTTTGAATCGATGGTCGCAGAGCCACGAGCAAGGCATCGGGCGGAAAGGCCCGACGAACCGAGCGTGGACATCTTTGAAGCGAAGCGCCACCCCCTTCCTGTCCAAAGTAATGGGGGCCTGAATTAATTCCAAATTCCCATCTATCGGGGGATGCCCTCATAGATGGAAATCTGGAAGAAATTAAAATGCTCATATTTCAAAGACAGTGAGAGGTACCAAGCTGATCCCTATACACAATGGAAGCCTGGAGATTGATGCATCCAATACAGTTCACAGTGTCAATGTAGGTACTTTCTGTTCTGAGTTATCAAGTATAATATTTTTTCAAAACCCATCAATGGGTATGCCCATGGATTTGACCTTCAAAATATAAAGGTCAATAACTCAGGAACATGAAAGGTGCGTACGAGGGCCCAACTGTTCCCGACAGCCCTCGGGGATCTTTACAACATATGTCAGAACCAGGTCGGTAGCCCCTTGTTTTAGGTTCGAGCTCTGGTCTGTCCCAAAAAACATTGGGTCCATGAAAACTTATATAACCTCAGAGCATAGTTCCCGGTTTGAGCAAAAATGCTAACAAGGTCATTTTACGGCGTACAGTCTTGACCCAGGCATCTACGGAAAGGTCTACAGGAGCTGGAGTCGGCCATATTGGAACCAAAGCTCCGCCCCCTTCCTGTCCAGAGCTAGGGGGTGTTAAAGGTTGAGATTTTCTACCTTTTTAAAGGTCATAAATCCCCAACCGAAGCACTTAGAGATATGGGACAGGCACCAATGGAAAGCTTTCAGAAAGCTCTAACAAATATATCTCCCACCAGCAGGTGGCGCCCTTCTGGGGCTAACTTGGCAACGGAAGGGGTTATAGGCTCGGTCCCAGCATTTTTCCGTAGCCCTCAGTCAGTCGATCGCAACGGTGCCTTGCGGGACTCTCTACGTCAAAAGGTTCCAAAGAAACGGGGGCCTAAATTAATTCCAAATTTCAATCTACTGACTTCGAGATTTGGGTGTGTCCAGAGTAGGCGTCACTGATTTCCTTTGGCATCACGTTTGGGGCCCTTCCTTTGGGGCCACAGGGTCAAAAAAACTAACAAGTCATAGGAGGATAGCAGGTATGTTTCAAAACAAGTTTCAAGTCCCTAAATCCTCGCACGGCCGATTATGAGCCAAAAACATGTTATTGGGTGGGGGAGGGGCGAATATGCAACTTTTGAATCGATGGTCGCAGAGCCACGAGCAAGGCATCGGCGAAAGGGCCCGACGAGCTGAGCGTGGACATCTTTGAAGCGAAGCGCCACCCCCTTCCTGTCCAAAGTAATGGGGGCCTGAATTAATTCCAAATTCCCATCTATCGGGGGATGCCCTCATAGATGGAAATCTGGAAGAAATTAAAATGCTCATATTTCAAAGACAGTGAGAGGTACCAAGCTGATCCCTATACACAATGGAAGCCTGGAGATTGATGCATCCAATACAGTTCACAGTGTCAATGTAGGTACTTTCTGTTCTGAGTTATCAAGTATAATATTTTTTCAAAACCCATCAATGGGTATGCCCATGTATTTGACCTTCAAAATATAAAGGTCAATAACTCAGGAACACAAGGTGCTAAGGACGAGGGCCCAACTGTTCCCGACAGCCCTCGGGGATCTTTACAACATATGTCAGAACCAGGTCGGTAGCCCCTTGTTTTAGGTTCGAGCTCTGGTCTGTCCCAAAAAACATTGGGTCCATGAAAACTTATATAACCTCAGAGCATAGTTCCCGGTTTGAGCAAAAATGCTAACAAGGTCATTTTACGGCGTACAGTCTTGACCCAGGCATCTACGGAAAGGTCTACAGGAGCTGGAGTCGGCCATATTGGAACCAAAGCTCCGCCCCCTTCCTGTCCAGAGCTAGGGGGTGTTAAAGGTTGAGATTTTCTACCTTTTTAAAGGTCATAAATCCCCAACCGAAGCACTTAGAGATATGGGACAGGCACCAATGGAAAGCTTTCAGAAAGCTCTAACAAATATATCTCCCACCAGCAGGTGGCGCCCTTCTGGGGCTAACTTGGCAACGGAAGGGTTTATAGGCTCGGTCCCAGCATTTTTCCGTAGCCCTCAGTCAGTCGATCGCAACGGTGCCTTGCGGGACTCTCTACGTCAAAAGGTTCCAAAGAAACGGGGGCCTAAATTAATTCCAAATTTCAATCTACTGACTTCGAGATTTGGGTGTGTCCAGAGTAGGCGTCACTGATTTCCTTTGGCATCACGTTTGGGGCCCTTCCTTTGGGGCCACAGGATCAAAAAAACTAACAAGTCATAGGAGGATAGCAGGTATGTTTCAAAACAAGTTTCAAGTCCCTAAATCCTCGCACGGCCGATTATGAGCCAAAAACATGTTATTGGGTGGGGGAGGGGCGAATATGCAACTTTTGAATCGATGGTCGCAGAGCCACGAGCAAGGCATCGGCGGAAAGGGCCCGACGAGCTGAGCGTGGACATCTTTGAAGCGAAGCGCCACCCCCTTCCTGTCCAAAGTAATGGGGGCCTGAATTAATTCCAAATTCCCATCTATCGGGGGATGCCCTCATAGATGGAAATCTGGAAGAAATTAAAATGCTCATATTTCAAAGACAGTGAGAGGTACCAAGCTGATCCCTATACACAATGGAAGCCTGGAGATTGATGCATCCAATACAGTTCACAGTGTCAATGTAGGTACTTTCTGTTCTGAGTTATCAAGTATAATATTTTTTCAAAACCCATCAATGGGTATGCCCATGGATTTGACCTTCAAAATATAAAGGTCAATAACTCAGGAACACAAGGGCTCAGGGCTGACGAGGGCCCAACTGTTCCCGACAGCCCTCGGGGATCTTTACAACATATGTCAGAACCAGGTCGGTAGCCCCTTGTTTTAGGTTCGAGCTCTGGTCTGTCCCAAAAAACATTGGGTCCATGAAAACTTATATAACCTCAGAGCATAGTTCCCGGTTTGAGCAAAAATGCTAACAAGGTCATTTTACGGCGTACAGTCTTGACCCAGGCATCTACGGAAAGGTCTACAGGAGCTGGAGTCGGCCATATTGGAACCAAAGCTCCGCCCCCTTCCTGTCCAGAGCTAGGGGGTGTTAAAGGTTGAGATTTTCTACCTTTTTAAAGGTCATAAATCCCCAACCGAAGCACTTAGAGATATGGGACAGGCACCAATGGAAAGCTTTCAGAAAGCTCTAACAAATATATCTCCCACCAGCAGGTGGCGCCCTTCTGGGGCTAACTTGGCAACGGCAGGGGTTATAGGCTCGGTCCCAGCATTTTTCTGTAGCCCTCAGTCAGTCGATCGCAACGGTGCCTTGCGGGACTCTCTACGTCAAAAGATTCCAAAGAAACGGGGGCCTAAATTAATTCCAAATTTCAATCTACTGACTTCGAGATTTGGGTGTGTCCAGAGTAGGCGTCACTGATTTCCTTTGGCATCACGTTTGGGGCCCTTCCTTTGGGGCCACAGGGTCAAAAAAACTAACAAGTCATAGGAGGATAGCAGGTATGTTTCAAAACAAGTTTCAAGTCCCTAAATCCTCGCACGGCCGATTATGAGCCAAAAACATGTTATTGGGTGGGGGAGGGGCGAATATGCAACTTTTGAATCGATGGTCGCAGAGCCACGAGCAAGGCATCGGCGGAAAGGGCCCAACGAGCTGAGCGTGGACATCTTTGAAGCGAAGCGCCACCCCCTTCCTGTCCAAAGTAATGGGGGCCTGAATTAATTCCAAATTCTCATCTATTTAATGGGCTATTCCCGTAGATGAGAATCTGGAAGAACTTCAAAGGCTCATATTTGAAAGACAGTGAGAGTTATCAGGCTGATTCCTATACACAATGGTAGCCTGGAGATTGATGCATCCAACACAGTTCACTGTGCCAGTGTAGTTACTTTCTGTTCTGAGTTTTCAAGGCAGAAAGTTCTTCGAAACTCATCAACAGGGGTATGCCCGTAGATGAGAATCTGGAAGAAATTCAAAGAGTCATATTTCATAGACATTGAGAGGTATTAGACTGTTTCCAATACACAATGGAAGCCTTGAGATTGCTGCAACAAAAACTGTTTACTGTGTCAGTGTAGGTACTTTCTGCTTTGAGTTACCAAGCCAGAAAGTGCTTCTATACTCATCAATATGTCAGGGAGGGGCAAATATGCAACTTTTGAATCATGGGTCGTAGAGCCACGAGCAGGGCATCATCGGAAAGGGCCTGACGAGCTGAGCCTAGTGGTCTTTGAACCAAAGCTCAACCCCAGGGGCGGAGCTAGATCCTCAGTACAGTGGGTTTGAGCTTCATCATGGGGGCCCTCTTCTACCAAGTCATTTTAAAATTAAAACCTGTAAAAAGAATAAGGTGAACTATCATATGAATGCATGTTACAATGTGTCCCTTGTTGAGCCAAGTAAGCTTTTAAGTCAAATAAAACACATAGGAAAGTGACATGTTTTGACAAGTTTTTATTGACGAACAATTAAAGCAGTTTGCCAGTCAAGTAGAAATGTTTCAGCACCACGGACAGTGACAGCTGATGGACAGCGATGGTGCTGAACAGGCCAAGTGAGCTCAATCAGTGCCACACTATATAATTGACATTGGCACTGTTATATAATTGAGAAGAGCTGTTTTATCACAATGTGAGCTAATATGCAGTATTTAGCTTCTTTCAGCTAATAATCTGCAATGTGTCACTTTGAGCCCCGTTCTCGTCAAGTGACGCAAGATAGGCGGCATTTGAAGGGCCCCTAATTGGCATGGGGCCTTGGGTGGCTACAAAAAAACCCCCCCCCCCACCCCCCCCCCCCCCCCCCTTCATATCAAAGACATAACCAATAAGTATAAAAAATGCTAAACTATCAGGTATAATAAATTAAAAGAAAAAAAAACTCTGAAAAGTTAAGAGACTATGAGTTAGAACCCAAAATCCTTTTAACCACAATTGGGGAGCAATTTGAACTTTTAATAGGGAGCATGAGAAGACTAAATCGAAAGGGCCCGACGAGGTGAGCATTCGCGCTCTTTGAACCAAAGCTCCACCCCCTTCCTGTTCAAAGTTTTGGGGGCCTGAATTAATTCCAAATTCTCATCTATTTAATGGGCTATTCCCGTAGATGAGAATCTGGAAGAACTTCAAAGGCTCATATTTCAAAGACAGTGAGAGTTATCAGGCTGATTCCTATACACAATAGTAGCCTGGAGATTGATGCATCCAACACAGTTCACTGTGCCAGTGTAGTTACTTTCTGTTCTGAGTTATCAAGCCAGAATGTTCATTTGAAACTCATCCACGGGTATGCCCATAGATGAGAATCTGGAAGAAATTCAAATGGTCATATTTCACAGACAGTGAGAGGTATCAGGTTGATTCCAATACACAATGGAAGCCTTGAGATAGCTGTATCAAACCAGTTTACTGTGTCAGTGTAGGTACTTTAGATCATGAGTTATGAACCCAAAAATTCCTTTTGGAACTCATCAATGTGTCGGGGGAGGGTCGAATTTGTAACTTTTGAATCATAGGTCGTAGAGCCATGAGCAAGACTAAATCGGAAAGGGCCCGACGAGGTGAGCATTGGCGTCTTTGAACCAAAGCTCCACCCCCTTCCCGTCCAAAGTTTTGGGGGCCTGAATTAATTCCAAATTCTCATCTATTTAATGGGCTATTCCCGTAGATGAGAATCTGGAAGAACTTCAAAGGCTCATATGTCAAAGACAGTGAGAGTTATCAGGCTGATTCCTATACACAATGGTAGCCTGGGGATTGATGCATCCAACACAGGTCACTGTGCCAGTGTAGTTACTTTCTGTTCTGAGTTTTCAAGGCAGAAAGTTCTTTCGAAACTCATCAACGGGTATGCCCGTAGATGAGAATCTGGAAGAAATTCAAAGAGTCATATTTCATAGACATTGAGAGGTATCAGACTGTTTCCAGTACACAATGGAAGCCTTGAGATTGCTGCAACAAACACTGTTTACTGTGTCAGTGTAGGTACTTTCTGCTTTGAGTTATCAAGCCAGAAAGTGCTTCTATACTCATCAATATGTCAGGGGAGGGGCAAATATGCAACTATTGAATCATGGGTCATAGAGCCACGAGCAAGGCATCATCGGAAAGGGCCCGACGAGCTGAGCCTGGTCGTCTTTGAACCAAAGCTCAACCCCAGGGGCGGAGCTAGATCCTCAGTACAGTGGGTTTGAGCTTCATCATAGTGCCCTCTTCTACCAAGTCATTTTAAAATTAAAACCTGTAAAAAGAATAAGGTGAACTATCATATGAATGCATGTTACAATGTGTCCCTTGTTGAGCCAAGTAAGCTTTTAAGTCAAATAAAACACGTAGAAAAGTGACATCTTTTGACAAGTTCTTATTGACGAACAATTAAAGCAGTTTGCCAGTCAAGTAAAAATGTTTCAGCACCACGGACATTGACAGCTGATGGACAGCGATGGTGCTGAACAGGCCAAGTGAGCTCAATCAGTGCCACACTATATAATTGACATTGGCACTGTTATATAATTGATAAGAGCTGTTTTATCACAATGTGAGCTAATATGCAGTATTTAGCTTCTTTCAGCTAATAATCTGCAATGTGTCACTTTGAGCCCCGTTCTTGTCAAGTGACGCAAGATAGGCGGCATTTGAAGGGCCCCTAATTTGCATGGGGCCCTGGGGTGGCTACACCCAAGATACCACGCTCCCTCCACTACTGCTCCACCCCCTTCCTGTTCAAAGTTATGGGGGCCTGAATTAATTCCAAATTCTCATCTATTTAATGGGCTATTCCCGTAGATGAGAATCTGGAAGAACTTCCAAGGCTCATATTTCAAAGACAGTGAGAGTTATTAGGCTGATTCCTATACACAATAGTAGCCTGGAGATTGATGCATCAAACACAGTACACTGTGCCAGTGTAGTTACTTTCTGTTCTGAGTTATCAAGCCAAAAAGGTTCTTTTGAAACTCATCCACGGGTATGCCCGTAGATGAGAATCTGGAAGAAATTCAAAGGGTCATATTTCATAGACAGTGAGAGGTGTCAGGCTGTTTCCAATACACAACGGAAGTCTTGAGATTGCTGTATAAAACTAGTTCACTGTGTCAGTGTAGGTACTTTAGGTTATGAGTTATGAACACAGAAAGTCCTTTTGGAACTCATCAATGTGTCGGGGGAGGGTCGAATTTGTAACTTTTGAATTATGGGTCGTAGAGCCATGAGCAAGACTAAATCGGAAAGGGCGCGACGAGGTGAGCATTGGCGTCTTTGAACCAAAGCTCCACCCCCTTCCGTCATTCAAAGTTTTGGGGTCCTGAATTAATACCAAATTCTCATCTATTTAATGGGCTATTCCTGTAGATGAGAATCTGGAAGAACTTCAAAGGCTCATATTTCAAAGACAGTGAGAGTTATCAGGCTGATTCCTATACACAATGGTAGCCTGGGGATTGATGCATCCAACACAGTTCACTGTGCCAGTGTAGTTACTTTCTGTTCTGAGTTTTCAAGCCAGAAAGTTCTTTCGAAACTCATCAACGGGTATGCCCGTAGATGAGAATCTGGAAGAAATTCAAAGAGTCATATTTCATAGACATTGAGAGGTATCAGACTGTTTCCAGTACACAATGGAAGCCTTGAGATTGCTGCAACAAACACTGTTTACTGTGTCAGTGTAGGTACTTTCTGCTTTGAGTTATCAAGCCAGAAAGTGCTTCTATACTCATCAATATGTCAGGGGAGGGGCAAATATGCAACTATTGAATCATGGGTCATAGAGCCACGAGCAAGGCATCATCGGAAAGGGCCGCGACGGCTGAGCCTGGTCGCTTTTTGAACCAAAGCTCAACCCCAGGGCGGAGCTAGATCCTCAGTACAGTGGGTTTGAGCTTCATCATAGTGCCCTCTTCTACCAAATCATTTTAAAATTAAAACCTGTAAAAAGAATAAGGTGAACTATCATATGAATGCATGTTACAATGTGTCCCTTGTTGAGCCAAGTAAGCTTTTAAGTCAAATAAAACACGCGGAAAAGTGACATCTTTTGACAAGTTCTTATTGACGAACAATTATAAAGCAGTTTGCCAGTCAAGTAAAAATGTTTCAGCACCACGGACATTGACAGCTGATGGACAGCGATGGTGCTGAACAGGCCAAGTGAGCTCAATCAGTGCCACACTATATAATTGACATTGGCACTGTTATATAATTGATAAGAGCTGTTTTATCACAATGTGAGCTAATATGCAGTATTTAGCTTCTTTCAGCTAATAATCTGCAATGTGTCACTTTGAGCCCCGTTCCGTCAAGTGACGCAAGATAGGCGGCATTTGAAGGGCCCCTAATTTGCATGGGGCCCTGGGGTGGCTACACCCAAGATACCACGCTCCCTCCACTACTGCTCCACCCCTTCCTGTTCAAAGTTATGGGGGCCTGAATTAATTCCAAATTCTCATCTATTTAATGGGCTATATCCCCGTAGATGAGAATCTGGAAGAACTTCAAGGCTCATATTTCAAAGACAGTGAGAGTTATTAGGCTGATTCCTATACACAATAGTAGCCTGGAGATTGATGCATCAAACACAGTACACTGTGCCAGTGTAGTTACTTTCTGTTCTGAGTTATCAAGCCAAAAAGTTCATTTGAAACTCATCCACGGGTATGCCCGTAGATGAGAATCTGGAAGAAATTCAAATGGTCATATTTCACAGACAGTGAGAGGTATCAGGTTGATTCCAATACACAATGGAAGCCTTGAGATAGCTGTATCAAACCAGTTTACTGTGTCAGTGTAGGTACTTTAAGTTATGAGTTATGAACCCAAAAATTCCTTTTGGAACTCATCAATGTGTCGGGGGAGGGTCGAATTTGTAACTTTTGAATCATAGGTCGTAGAGCCATGAGCAAGACTAAATCGGAAAGGGCCCGACGAGGTGAGCATTGGCGTCTTTGAACCAAAGCTCCACCCCCTTCCCGTCCAAAGTTTTGGGGGCCTGAATTAATTCCAAATTCTCATCTATTTAATGGGCTATTCCCGTAGATGAGAATCTGGAAGAACTTCAAAGGCTCATATGTCAAAGACAGTGAGAGTTATCAGGCTGATTCCTATACACAATGGTAGCCTGGGGATTGATGCATCCAACACAGGTCACTGTGCCAGTGTAGTTACTTTCTGTTCTGTGTTTTCAAGGCAGAAAGTTCTTTCGAAACTCATCAACGGGTATGCCCGTAGATGAGAATCTGGAAGAAATTCAAAGAGTCATATTTCATAGACATTGAGAGGTATCAGACTGTTTCCAGTACACAATGGAAGCCTTGAGATTGCTGCAACAAACACTGTTTACTGTGTCACTGTAGGTACTTTCTGCTTTGAGTTATCAAGCCAGAAAGTTCTTCTATACTCATCAATATGTCAGGGGAGGGGCAAATATGCAACTATTGAATCATGGGTCGTAGAGCCACGAGCAAGGCATCATCGGAAAGGGCCCGACGAGCTGAGCCTGGTCGTCTTTGAACCAAAGCTCAACCCCAGGGGCGGAGCTAGATCCTCAGTACAGTGGGTTTGAGCTTCATCATAGTGCCCTCTTCTACCAAGTCATTTTAAAATTAAAACCTGTAAAATGAATAAGGTGAACTATCATATGAATGCATGTTACAATGTGTCCCTTGTTGAGCCAAGTAAGCTTTTAAGTCAAATAAAACACATAGAAAAGTGACATCTTTTGACAAGTTCTTATTGACGAACAATTAAAGCAGTTTGCCAGTCAAGTAAAAATGTTTCAGCACCACGGACACTGACAGCTGATGGACAGCGATGGTGCTGAACAGGCCAAGTGAGCTCAATCAGTGCCACACTATATAATTGACATTGGCACTGTTATATAATTGATAAGAGCTGTTTTATCACAATGTGAGCTAATATGCAGTATTTAGCTTCTTTCAGCTAATAATCTGCAATGTGTCACTTTGAGCCCCGTTCTCGTCAAGTGACGCAAGATAGGCGGCATTTGAAGGGCCCCTAATTGGCATGGGGCCCTGGGGTGGCTACACCCAAGCAACCACGCTCCCTCCACTACTGCTCCACCCCCTTCCTGTTCAAAGTTATGGGGGCCTGAATTAATTCCAAATTCTCATCTATTTAATGGGCTATTCCCGTAGATGAGAATCTGGAAGAACTTCAAAGGCTCATATTTCAAAGACAGTGAGAGTTATCAGGCTGATTCCTATACACAATAGTAGCCTGGAGATTGATGCATCCGACACAGTTCACTGTGCCAGTGTAGTTACTTTCTGTTCTGAGTTATCAAGCCAGAATGTTCATTTGAAACTCATCCACGGGTATGCCCGTAGATGAGAATCTGGAAGAAATTCAAATGGTCATATTTCACAGACAGTGAGAGGTATCAGGTTGATTCCAATACACAATGGAAGCCTTGAGATAGCTGTATCAAACCAGTTTACTGTGTCAGTGTAGGTACTTTAGGTTATGAGTTATGAACCCAAAAATTCCTTTTGGAACTCATCAATGTGTCGGGGGAGGGTCGAATTTGTAACTTTTGAATTATGGGTCGTAGAGCCATGAGCAAGACTAAATCGGAAAGGGAGCGACGAGGTGAGCATTGGCGTCTTTGAACCAAAGCTCCACCCCCTTCCCGTCCAAAGTTTTGGGGGCCTGAATTAATTCCAAATTCTCATCTATTTAATGGGCTACTCCCGTAGATGAGAATCTGGAAGAACTTCAAAGGCTCATATTTCAAAGACAGTGAGAGTTATCATGCTGATTCCTATACACAATGGTAGCCTGGGGATTGATGAATCCAACACAGTTCACTGTGCCAGTGTAGTTAATTTCTATTCTGACTTATCAAGCCAGAATGTTCATTTGAAACTCATCCCCGGGTATGCCCGTAGATGAGAATCTGGAAGAAATTCAAATGGTCATATTGCACAGACAGTGAGAGGTATCAGGCTGATTCCAATACACAATGGAAGCCCTGAGATAGCTGTATCAAACCAGTTTACTGTGTCAGTGTAGGTATTTTAGGTTATGAGTTATGAACCCAGAAATTCCTTTTGAAACTCAATGTGTCGGGGGAGGGTCAAATTTGTAACTTTTGAATCATGGGACGTAGAGCCATGAGCAAGGCATCATCGCAAAGGGCCCAACGAGATGAGTATTGTTGTCTTTGAACCAAAGCTCCACCCCCTTCCTGTCCAAAGTTTTGGGGGCCTGAATTAATTCCAAATTCTCATCTATTTAATGGGCTACTCCCGTAGATGCGAATCTGGAAGAACTTCAAAGGCTCATATTTCAAAGACAGTGAGAGTTATCATGCTGATTCCTATACACAATGGTAGCCTGGGGATTGATGAATCCAACACAGTTCACTGTGCCAGTGTAGTTACTTTCTATTCTGAGTTATCAAGCCAGAATGTTCATTTGAAACTCATCCACGGGTATGCCCGTAGATGAGAATCTGGAAGAAATTCAAATGGTCATATTGCACAGACAGTGAGAGGTATCAGGTTGATTCCAATGCACAATGGAAGCCTTGATGTAGCTGTATCAAACCAGTTTACCGTGTCAGTGTAGGTACTTTAGGTTATGAGTTATGAACCCAAAAATTCCTTTTGAAACTCATCAATGTGTCGGGGGAGGGTCGAATTTGTAACTTTTGAATCATGGGTCGTAGAGCCATGAGCAAGGCTAAATCGGAAAGCGCCCGACGAGGTGAGCATTGGCGTCTTTGAACCAAAGCTCCACCCCCTTCGTGTTCAAAGTTATGGGGCCCTGCATTAATTCCAAATTCTCATCTATTTAATGGGATATTCCCATAGATGAGAATCTGGAAGAACTTCAAAGGCTAATATTTCAAAGAAAGTGAGAGTTATAAGGCTGATTCCTATACACAATAGTAGCCTGGAGATTGTTGCATCCAACACAGTTCACTGTGCCAGTGTAGTTACTTTCTGTTCTGAGTTATCAAGCCATAAAGTTCTTTCAAAACTCATCCACGGGTATGCCTGTAGATGAGAATCTGGAAGAAATTCAAAGGGTCATATTTCATAGATAGTGAGAGGTGTCAGGCTGTTTCCAATACACAATGGAAGCCTGGAGATTCCTGCATCAAACACTGTTTACTTTGTCAGTTTAGGTACTTTCTGCTTTGAGTTATCAAGCCAAAAATCGCTGCTATACTCATCAATGTGTCAGGGGAGGGTTGAATCTTTGACTTTTGATTGCCGGAATGCCAGACGAGCTGTACGTGGGCGTCTTTGAGCCAAAGCTGCACCCCCTTCCTGTCCAAAGTTATGGGGGCCAAAATTTATTCCAAATTATCATCTCATGGGGGATGCGGGGAGAAGTTATCAAGCTACAGAGTCCTTCAAAATTCCCATCTATGTTGATGCTTAAATTTGGAGATATTTCAAATGTTCATGTTTCTGAGTCAAACACTGACAAAATTACAAAGTCAATTATATTGGAAAGAGTGTAAAGAAACATAAAGTTTAAGGTTGAAATGGTTTAAATCAGATAACAGATGGGGATGTGAGAACCATGAGAATAAAAAAAAAAATGAATGAAATAGATGAGTTTTTGGAATATTCCATATTCTCATCTATTTGGTCTAGCGCCCCCTAGGGTACAGTTTTATATTGCATGGTGAGTAATCTTGACAAAAGTAGTATCAAAAATTGCGGAATATTTTTACGAATTCATCTGTGCAAGAATGAATGCTCTAACTCAATCGGTGAATTTTTAAAACGCAATTAAAAAAAATTCCAGATTACAAAAGGGTGCATTTCCTGTGTCGGGGAGAAACATTTCTGTCTTAGTCCCGTCTCTCTACGACCTTTTTCAAAATATGGAATGTGGTTAGGGTTGACCCTAATTAGGTAGGGTTAGGTTAGGTTAGGAGGTTAGGGTTAGGGTTAGGGGTTAGGTTAGGTTAGGGTTTAGGTTAGGGTTAGGGTTAGGGTTAGGGTTAGGGTTAGGGTTATAGGGTTGGAGTTGGTTAGGTTAGGGTTAGGTTAGGTTAGGGTTAGGGGTTAGGGTTAGGGTTAGGGTTAGGGTTAGGGTAGGAACCGGGACACGAAGTTTGGTATTTTTGAATGGAGACACATTGAAGTGAGGCTCAATTTAGCGAAAATGGTACTCCACAGAACTCCACCATGCATTCCAATGGGCCCAACAGTGTCAAAATGTTCCGGAATTGCAGTGGACCCAGCTTTGGATGACCCAACATTTTGGGAAAATTCCCGACACCAGGTGGCGCCAGAGAGTCAAAATTTAGGGCCAAGATCGTAGTATTCACCCTGATAGACATTTTGAGTCCCTAACACTCTAACCGATAATATAAATATGATATATTTATTAAATATGATATATTTATAATAATCATAAGCCCATTAACCCAACCTCTCCTTGTGGGTCCCTCTCAAAAGATTTTTTTTATTGAATATAATATAAATATGACATATTGACAATAATCATAAGTTCAAGTGCCCCTCCCTCCCACCCGGAGGCCCACCGACCAACTTGTCTTTGTGGGTCCCTCTCAAATGAATTTTCTTTTTTTTTATTTGATGTATTGTAAAATATGACATATATAATAATCATGTGTTGAAGTGCCCCCCCTCCCGGAGCCCCCGACCCAACTTCCCTTGTGTGGGTCCCTCTCAAATGAAATTTTTTTTTTCATTGAATATAATACATAAGTTCAAGTGCCCCCCAACACGACCGGCAGCCAAACTTCTCATCACGAGTGAATCAATATAATAATGCATATACGCACGGTAGCGATAAGTTGGAGGGGTCCTCACGGGACCCCCGGGGCCCCCACCCTCACGGAGGCCCCGGGGCCCCTGATGTGGCCCAAGATCCCAGTTCGAACCCAACTTCTCTTTGGGGGTCCCTCACAAGTCAAGCTCCTTCGCTTTTTATTACATACAGGTCAAGGATAAGTTGGAGAGGCCCCCCACCCGCGCGGACGCGCGGCCGGCCCGGCGACCCAGCATCCCAGTTTGACCCAACTTATCGTTGCGAGTCCCTCGCAAGTCAGATTTCACCTGTACACACGACGCTCGCGCGCGCAAGGCGTCGTCGACTCCGAGGGGCCCCCCCACGCGCGCGGAGGCCCCCCGGGGGCCCCTGACGGGCCCCGACATGACCGATCTTCTATATATAGATATATGTACATATATCTATATACATAAAGATATTTATTCATTTATTTCCTATATATATATATATATATATTTATTCATTCATTCATTTATTTCGCATATATCTGTATATTTAGTTCTTTATTTCGTATATGTCTATTTATTTATTTACCCGTATTTTTACATATTATATTGTATGTATTTGTATATAAACACGTGTATATGTATATATGTGTATAAATATATATATATATATTTATTTATTTGTTCATTCATTCATTCATTTATTTCGTATATATCCATATCAGAGGTCACACCAGGGGGTCCCTCCAATAGTAACTCCAAGGCCCCCCCCACCGGGGCCCAACATGACCGAGTGCACCCATCCTCTCGGTGCGGGTCCCTCCGAAAATAACTCCAAGAGCCCCCCCCCCGATGGGGCCCAACATGACGGACTGCACCCAACCTCTCGGTGCGGGTCCCTCCAATAATGTCATTCCACTCCAGCAGTTCAGCCACCTCCTTAACAAGATGTCACAGATGATGATGATGATGATGATGATGATGATGACATCACGCCAGCGTTAATAGTTCAGTATTAAAGATTTATTACAGAACGGACCTAGTGTCACACACACACACACACTCAGATATCATGTGATTGCAGTCTTGTGGTGAGCCACCATTACGACCGAACTTCTATATACATATATCTATATACATATAGATATTTATTTATTTATTTCATATATATATATATATATATATATATATATTTATTCATTCATTTATTTCGCATATATCTGTATGTTTAGTTATTTATTTCGTATATGTCTATTTATTTATTCATTTACCCATATTTTTACATATTATATTGTATGTATTTGTATATAAACATGTGTACATGTATATTTATTTATTTATTTATTTGTTCATTCATTTATTTCGTGTATATCCATATCAGAGGTCACACCAGGGGGTCCCTCCAATAGTAACTCCAAGGCCCCCCCCACCGGGGCCCAACATGACCGACTGCACCCATCCTCTATGCGGGTCCCTCCGAAAATAACTCCAAGAGCCCGCCGGGGGCCCAACATGACGGACTGCACCCAACCTCGCGGTGCGGGTCCCTCAAATAATGTCATTCCACTCCAGCAGTTCAGCCACCTCCTTAACAAGATGTCAGGTGATGATGATGATGATGATGATGATGATGATGATGTGACATCACGCCAGCGTTAATAGTTCAGTATTAAAGATTTATTACAGAACGGACCTAGTGTCACACACACACACACTCAGATATCATGTGATTGCAGTCTTGTTGTGAGCCACGTACATGACCGAACTTCTATATACATATATCTATATACATATAGATATTTATTTATTTATTTCCTATATATATATATATATATATATATATTTATTCATTCATTTATTTCGCATATATCTGTATGTTTAGTTATTTATTTCGTATATGTCTATTTATTTATTCATTTACCCATATTTTTACATATTATATTGTATGTATTTGTATATAAACATGTGTACATGTATATTTTTATTTATTTATTTGTTCATTCATTTATTTTGTGTATATCCATATCAGAGGTCACACCAGGGGTCCCTCCAATAGTAACTCCAAGGCCCCCCCACCGGGGCCCAAACACCGACTGCACCCATCCTCTCGGGTGCGGGTCCCTCCGAAAATAACTCCAAGAGCCCCCGATGGGGCCCAACATGACGGACTGCACCCAACCTCTCGGTGCGGGTCCCTCCAATAATGTCATTCCACTCCAGCAGTTCAGCCACCTCCTTAACAAGATGTCACAGATGATGATGATGATGATGACATTCCGCCAGCGTTAATAGTTCAGTATTAAAGATTTATTACAGAACGGGCCTCGTTGTCACTCACACACACACACACACACACACACACACACTCCGATATCATGTGATTAGCAGTTTTGTTGGGGTGGGGCCACCAGGGGCTCCCAACTCACCTTCACGTGACAGCGTGTCACAATGGGGCCCAATGGGGCCCAAGTCGTCCCAATGGGGCCCAGGCGTGTTACAATGGGGCCCAATGGATCCCAACTTGTCACAATGGGACCCAGCTTGTGGCAATGGGCCCCAGGTGGACCCAACATAAGCCAGTTATGCCCTTTTATCTGGACTCAATGGGATCCAACTTGTCCCAATGGGGCCCAATGGGGCCCAAGTCGTCCCAACGGGGCCGTGTTACAATGGGGCCCAATGGGTCCCAACTTGTCACAATGGGACCCAGCTGTGGCAATGGGCCCCAGGTGGACCCAACATAAGCCAGTTATGCCCTTTTATCTGGACTCAATGGGATCCAACTTGTCCCAATGGGGCCCAATGGGGCCCGAGTCGTCCCAACGGGGCCCAGGCGTGTTACAATGGGGCCCAATGGGTCCCAACTTGTCACAATGGGACCCAGCTTGTGGCAATGGGCCCGGTGGACCCAACATAAGCCAGTTATGCCCTTTTATCTGGACTCAATGGGATCCAACTTGTCCCAATGTGGCCCAGTGGGGGCCAAGTCGTCCCAACGGGGCCCAGCGGTGTTACAGTGGGGCCCAATGGGTCCCAACTTGTCCCAATGGGACCCAGCTTGTGGCAATGGGCCCCAGGTGGACCCAACATAAGCCAGTTATGCCCTTTTATCTGGACTCAATGGGATCCAACTTGTCCCAATGTGGCCCAGCTTGTTACAATGGGACCCGATGGGGCCCAGCGTGTCACAATGGGGGCCCAATGGGGCCCAATGGGACCCAGATTTGCCCAATTGGAACAGAATTGGCCCAAATAAACACATTCATGCCCAATTAACTGGACTCAATGGGTTCCAACTTGTTCCAATGTGACCCAGCTCTACCCAATGGGGCCCAGCTTGCAATGGGACCCAATGGGGCCCAACTTGGCGGAGGGAAGTCGGATCTTAAGACGCAACGCGGTTTGGGTGTCTCTTGTCAAGTCCCAGCTCTCCGCACCAAATCGAACCCCACCGGTCGCGGTCGGGTGGCCGCGCCGTTGTTTTGGGGTCGTGACCCGGTATCACCGTTTGGACCCAATACCTCTGTCTCAACACGTTACGACATAGGGCACCCAACATGACCGGCACCCAACCTATCGGTGTGGGTCCCTCCAATGTTAAACTTGATACAAAACGTGACCGGTCCTCACCCCGAAGGGAACTTCGCACCTACGGACCGGGCGTGGCCCAACGCGTTTTTTGGGGGTCGGGGGCGCGACCCAGTATCTCCGTTTGGACCCGATACCTCCGTCTTAACCACGTTACGTACATAGGGCACCTTAACATGACAGAGTGCACCCAACCTATCGGTGTGGGTCCCTCCAATGTTAAACTACATACCAAACGTGACCGGTCCTCACCCGAAGGAACTTCGCACCTGCGAACCGGGTACTCTCTCTCGATAGAAATACTCTTACGGTCGGGCTTCGAATAATTCACCCAACAACCCTGCGAGGACCCTATCAGTGGGGCCGTGGCCGACCTTCGACTTTAAGGTCAAATTCTCGTGGACGTCCCGGCGCCGACGGGCGAATCTGGCGGCCCCCGAAAGGCCCGCGGCTGGACCTCCTCCTCCCGCTCCCAAAGCGTCCGCGAGCCGATGCGAAGGCTGCTCGCCCGTTCTCGCGGCCTCCGAACGGTGCCCCGGCAGGGATCCGAGGCCCGGCTGAGGCCTTTCGCGACCCTTCGCGACCTTTGCCAAACCACGGGAAATTTAAACGGTCCTGAGAGGACTCGCGGCTTTGGAAGGGCGCGATGTCAAGGGCGGGACTCGGGCGGGGCCTCGCCTGCTGCGGGCCCCTCGGCGGCGGACCGAGCCGCCCGGCGGAGGCCCTCAGGCTCAGCGGAGGCCTTATTAAAAGGTTGATGCAAGATCTGGTGCTGGAATAACATTAAAAAGAGATTTTCACACACACACACACACACACACACACACACACACACACACACGCACACACACACACACACACACACTCATACACACGCTGAGGCCTTTCGCGACCCTGCGTGGACCTTTGCCAAACCACGGGGCAATTTAAACGGTCCTGAGCGGACTCATGGCTTCGAAAGGGGAGCGCCGTCACGCTGACCCCGAAGGGGGATCCCGCCGGCTTCGCCCCGGGCTCAGCGGAGTTCCTTTTTCGGCCTCCAAGGGCCAACTCCTAACCTTAACCTCTAACTCCTAACTCCTAACTCCCTAACTCCTAACTCCTAACTCCTAACCCTAACTCCTAACTCCTAACTCCTAACTCCTAACTCCCAACCCTAACTCCCTAACTCCCTAAATTCTAACTCCTAACTCCTAACTCCTAACTCCTAACTCCTAACTCCTAACCCTAACTCTCTAACCCTAACCCTAACCTAACTCCTAACCCTAACTCCCTAACTCCTAACTCCTAACTCCTAACTCCTAACCTCCTAACCTCTCTAACTCCTAACCTCTAACTTCTAACTCCCTAACCTCTAACTCCCAACTCCTAACTCCTAACCCTAACTCCTAACTCCTAACCTTCCTAACTCCCCAACTCCTAGTAACCTCTAACCCTAACTCCTAACTCCTAACTCCTAACTCCTAACTCCTAACTCCTACCCCTAACTCCTAACTCTAACTCCTAACTCCTAACTCCTAAATTCTAACCCTAACCTTAACCCTAAATTTCTAACTCCTAAACCCTAACTCCTAACTCCTAACTCCTAACTCCCTAACCCTAACTTTAACTCCTAACCTCTAACCCCTAACTCCTAACTCCTAAATCCCTAACCCTAACCCTTTAACTCCTAACTCCTAACTCAACTCCTAACTCCTAACTCCTAACCCTAACTCCTAACTCCTAACCTTTAACTCCTAACTCCTAACTCCTAACCTCCTAACTCCTAACTCTAACCCCTAACTCCTAACTCCCTAACCTCTAACTCCTAACCCCTAACTCCTAACCTGTAACTCCTAACCCTAACTCCTGTCCCTAACCCTAACCCTAACTCCTAACCCTAACTCTACCCCTAACCCTAACTCCTAACTCCCCTAACCCCTAACCTTAACCCTAACTCCTAACTCCTAACCCTAACTCCTAACTCCTAACCTTAACCCTAACCCCTAACTCCTAACCCCTAACCCTAACTCCTAACCCTAACTCCTAACTCCTAACTTTCTAACCCTAACCCTAACCTAACTCCTAACCCTAACCTAACCTAACCCTAACCCCTAACCCTAACCCTAACCCTAACCCTAACCCTAACCCCTAACCCTAACCCTAACCCTAACCCTAACCCTAACCCTAACCCTAACCCTAACCCTAACCCTAATTAGGGTCAACCCTAACCACATTCCATATTTTGAAAAAAGGTCGTAGAGAGACGGGACTAAGACAGAAATGTTTCTCTCGCCCCCCCGACACAGGAAATGCACCCTTTTGTAATCTGGAATTTTTTTTAATTGCGTTTTAAAAATTCACCGATTGAGTTAGAGCATTCATTCTTGCACAGATGAATTCGTAAAAATATTCCGCAATTTTTGATACTACTTTGGTCAAGATTACTCACCATGCAATATAAAACTGTACCCTAGGGGGCGCTAGACCAAATAGATGAGAATATGGAATATTCCAAAAACTCATCTATTTCATTCATTTTTTTTTTAATTCTCATGGTTCTCACATCCCCATCTGTTATCTGATTTAAACCATTTCAACCTTAAACTTTATGTTTCTTTACACTCTTTCCAATATAATTGACTTTGTAATTTTGTCAGTGTTTTACTCAGAAACATGAACATTTGAAATATCTCCAAATTTAAGCATCAACATAGATGGGAATTTTGAAGGACTCTGTAGCTTGATAACTTCTCCCCGCATCCCCCATGAGATGATAATTTTGAATAAATTTTGGCCCCCATAACTTTGGACAGGAAGGGGGTGCAGCTTTGGCTCAAAGACGCCCACGTACAGCTCGTCTGGCATTCCGGCAATCAAAAGTCAAAGATTCAACCCTCCCCTGACACATTGATGAGTATAGCAGCGATTTTTGGCTTGATAACTCAAAGCAGAAAGTACCTAAACTGACAAAGTAAACAGTGTTTGATGCAGGAATCTCCAGGCTTCCATTGTGTATTGGAAACAGCCTGACACCTCTCACTATCTATGAAATATGACCCTTTGAATTTCTTCCAGATTCTCATCTACAGGCATACCCGTGGATGAGTTTTGAAAGAACTTTATGGCTTGATAACTCAGAACAGAAAGTAACTACACTGGCACAGTGAACTGTGTTGGATGCAACAATCTCCAGGCTACTATTGTGTATAGGAATCAGCCTTATAACTCTCACTTTCTTTGAAATATTAGCCTTTGAAGTTCTTCCAGATTCTCATCTATGGGAATATCCCATTAAATAGATGAGAATTTGGAATTAATGCAGGGCCCCATAACTTTGAACACGAAGGGGGTGGAGCTTTGGTTCAAAGACGCCAATGCTCACCTCGTCGGGCGCTTTCCGATTTAGCCTTGCTCATGGCTCTACAACCCATGATTCAAAAGTTACAAATTCGACCCTCCTCCGACACATTGATGAGTTTCAAAAGGAATTTCTGGGTTCATAACTCATAACCTAAAATACCTACACTGACACAGTAAACTGGTTTGATACAGCTATCTCAGGGTTTCCATTGTGTATTGGAATCAGCCTGATACCTCTCACTGTCTGTGCAATATGACCATTTGAATTTCTTCCAGATTCTCATCTACGGGCAAACCCGTGGATGAGTTTCAAATGAACATTCCGGCTTGATAAGTCAGAATAGAAATTAACTACACTGGCACAGCGAACTGTGTTGGATTCATCAATCCCCAGGCTACCATTGTGTATAGGAATCAGAATGATAACTCTCACTGTCTTTGAAATATGAGCCTTTGAAGTTCTTCCAGATTCTCATCTACGGGAGTAGCCCATTAAATAGATGAGAATTTGGAATTAATTCAGGCCCCCAAAACTTTGGACGGGAAGGGGGTGGAGCTTTGGTTCAAAGACGCCAATGCTCACCTCGTCGGGCCCTTTCCGATTTAGTCTTGCTCATGGCTCTACGACCTATGATTCAAAAGTTACAAATTCGACCCTCCCCCGACACATTGATGAGTTCCAAAAGGAATTTTTGGGTTCATAACTCATAACCTAAAGTACCTACACTGACACAGTAAACTGGTTTGATACAGCTATCTCAAGGCTTCCATTGTGTATTGGAATCAACCTGATACCTCTCACTGTCTGTGAAATATGACCATTTGAATTTCTTCCAGATTCTCATCTACGGACATACCCGTGGATGAGTTTCAAATGAACATTCTGGCTTGATAACTTAGAACAGAAAGTAACTACACTGGCACAGTGAACTGTGTTGGATGCATCAATCTCCAGGCTACTATTGTGTATAGGAATCAGCCTGATAACTCTCACTGTCTTTGAAATATGAGCCTTTGAAGTTCTTCCAGATTCTCATCTACGGGAATAGCCCATTAAATAGATGAGAATTTGGAATTAATTCAGGCCCCCGTAACTTTGAACAGGAAGGGGGTGGAGCAGTAGTGGAGGGAGCGTGGTTGCTTGGGTGTAGCCACCCCAGGGCCCCATGCAAATTAGGGGCCCTTCAAATGCCGCCTATCTTGCGTCACTTGACGAGAACGGGGCTGAAAGAAGCTAAATACTGCATATGAGCTCACATTGTGATAATCCAGATTTTATCAAATATATAACAGTGCCATGTCAATTATATAGTGTGGCAGTGATTGAGCTCACTTGGCCTGTTCTGCACCATTGCTGTCCATCAGCTGTCACTGTCCGTGGTGCTGAAACATTTCTACTTGACTGGCAAACTGCTTTAATTGTTCGTCAATAAAAACTTGTCAAAACATGTCACTTTCCTATGTGTTTTATTTGACTTAAAAGCTTACTTGGCTCAACAAGGGACACATTGTAACATGCATTCATATGATAGTTCACCTTATTCTTTTTACAGGTTTTAATTTTAAAATGACTTGGTAGAAGAAGGCCCCATGATGAAGCTCAAACCCACTGTACTGAGGATCTAGCTCCGCCCCTGGGGTTGAGCTTTGGTTCAAAGACCACTAGGCTCAGCTCGTCAGGCCCTTTCCGATGATGCCCTGCTCGTGGCTCTACGACCCATGATTCAAAAGTTGCATATTTGCCCCTCCCCTGACATATTGATGAGTATAGAAGCACTTTCTGGCTTGGTAACTCAAAGCAGAAAGTACCTACACTGACACAGTAAACAGTGGTTGTTGCAGCAATCTCAAGGCTTCCATTGTGTATTGGAAACAGTCTAATACCTCTCAATGTCTATGAAATATGACTCTTTGAATTTCTTCCAGATTCTCATCTACGGGCATACCCGTTGATGAGTTTCGAAAGAACTTTCTGCCTTGAAAACTCAGAACAGAAAGTAACTACACTGGCACAGTGAACTGTGTTGGATGCATCAATCCCCAGGCTACCATTGTGTATAGGAATCAGCCTGATAACTCTCACTGTCTTTCACATATGAGCCTTTGAAGTTCTTCCAGATTCTCATCTACGGGAATAGCCCATTAAATAGATGAGAATTTGGAATTAATTCAGGCCCCCAAAACTTTGGACGGGAAGGGGGTGGAGCTTTGGTTCAAAGACGGCAATGCTCACCTCGTCGGGCCCTTTCCGATTTAGTCTTGCTCATGGCTCTACGACCCATAATTCAAAAGTTACAAATTCGACCCTCCCCCGACACATTGATGAGTTCCAAAAGGAATTTTTGGGTTCATAACTCATAACCTAAAGTACCTACACTGACACAGTAAACTGGTTTGATACAGCTATCTCAAGGCTTCCATTGTGTATTGGAATCAACCTGATACCTCTCACTGTCTGTGAAATATGACCATTTGAATTTCTTCCAGATTCTCATCTACGAGCATACCCGTGGATGAGTTTCAAATGAACATTCTGGCTTGATAACTCAGAACAGAAAGTAACTACACTGGCACAGTGAACTGTGTTGGATGCATCAATCTCCAGGCTACTATTGTGTATAGGAATCAGCCTGATAACTCTCACTGTCTTTGAAATATGAGCCTTTGAAGTTCTTCCAGATTCTCATCTACGGGAATAGCCCATTAAATAGATGAGAATTTGGAATTAATTCAGGCCCCCATAACTTTGAACAGGAAGGGGGTGGAGCAGTAGTGGAGGGAGCGTGGTTGCTTGGGTGTAGCCACCCCAGGGCCCCATGCCAATTAGGGGCCCTTCAAATGCCGCCTATCTTGCGTCACTTGACGAGAACGGGGCTCAAAGTGACACATTGCAGATTATTAGCTGAAAGAAGCTAAATACTGCATATTAGCTCACATTGTGATAAAACAGCTCTTATCAATTATATAACAGTGCCAATGTCAATTATATAGTGTGGCACTGATTGAGCTCACTTGGCCTGTTCAGCACCATCGCTGTCCATCAGCTGTCAATGTCCGTGGTGCTGAAACATTTTTACTTGACTGGCAAACTGCTTTAATTGTTCGTCAATAAGAACTTGTCAAAAGATGTCACCTTTTTACCGTGTTTTATTTGACTTAAAAGCTTACTTGGCTCAACAAGGGACACATTGTAACATGCATTCATATGATAGTTCACCTTATTCTTTTTACAGGTTTTAATTTTAAAATGACTTGGTAGAAGAGGGCACTATGATGAAGCTCAAACCCACTGTACTGAGGATCTAGCTCCGCCCCTGGGGTTGAGCTTTGGTTCAAAGACGACCAGGCTCAGCTCGTCGGGCCCTTTCCGATGATGCCTTGCTCGTGGCTCTACGACCCATGATTCAATAGTTGCATATTTGCCCCTCCCCTGACATATTGATGAGTATAGAAGCACTTTCTGGCTTGATAACTCAAAGCAGAAAGTACCTACACTGACACAGTAAACAGTGTTTGTTGCAGCAATCTCAAGGCTTCCATTGTGTACTGGAAACAGTCTGATACCTCTCAATGTCTATGAAATATGACTCTTTGAATTTCTTCCAGATTCTCATCTACGGGCATACCCGTTGATGAGTTTCGAAAGAACTTTCTGCCTTGAAAACTCAGAACAGAAAGTAACTACACTGGCACAGTGACCTGTGTTGGATGCATCAATCCCCAGGCTACCATTGTGTATAGGAATCAGCCTGATAACTCTCACTGTCTTTGACATATGAGCCTTTGAAGTTCTTCCAGATTCTCATCTACGGGAATAGCCCATTAAATAGATGAGAATTTGGAATTTATTCAGGCCCCCAAAACTTTGGACGGGAAGGGGGTGGAGCTTTGGTTCAAAGACGCCAATGCTCACCTCGTCGGGCCCTTTCCGATTTAGTCTTGCTCATGGCTCTACGACCTATGATTCAAAAGTTACAAATTCGACCCTTCCCCGACACATTGATGAGTTCCAAAAGGAATTTTTGGGTTCATAACTCATGATCTAAAGTACCTACACTGACACAGTAAACTGGTTTGATACAGCTATCTCAAGGCTTCCATTGTGTATTGGAATCAACCTGATACCTCTCACTGTCTGTGAAATATGACCATTTGAATTTCTTCCAGATTCTCATCTACGGGCATACCCGTGGATGAGTTTCAAATGAACATTCTGGCTTGATAACTCAGAACAGAAAGTAACTACACTGGCACAGTGAACTGTGTTGGATGCATCAATCTCCAGGCTACTATTGTGTATAGGAATCAGCCTGATAACTCTCACTGTCTTTGAAATATGAGCCTTTGAAGTTCTTCCAGATTCTCATCTACGGGAATAGCCCATTAAATAGATGAGAATTTGGAATTAATTCAGGCCCCCATAACTTTGAACAGGAAGGGGGTGGAGCAGTAGTGGAGGGAGCGTGGTTGCTTGGGTGTAGCCACCCCAGGGCCCCATGCCAATTAGGGGCCCTTCAAATGCCGCCTATCTTGCGTGGCCAGACGAAAGGGCTCAAAGTGACACATTGCAGATTATTAGCTGAAAGAAGCTAAATACTGCATATGAGCTCACATTGTGATAAAACAGCTCTTATCAATTATATAACAGTGCCAATGTCAATTATATAGTGTGGCACTGATTGAGCTCACTTGGCCTGTTCAGCACCATCGCTGTCCATCAGCTGTCATTGTCCGTGGTGCTGAAACATTTTTACTTGACTGGCAAACTGGTTTAATTGTTCGTCAATAAGAACTTGTCAAAAGATGTCACTTTTCTATGTGTTTTATTTGACTTAAAAGCTTACTTGGCTCAACAAGGGACACATTGTAACATGCATTCATATGATAGTTCACCTTATTCTTTTTACAGGTTTTAATTTTAAAATGACTTGGTAGAAGAGGGCACCATGATGAAGCTCAAACCCACTGTACTGAGGATCTAGCTCCGCCCCTGGGGTTGAGCTTTGGTTCAAAGACGACCAGGCTCAGCTCGTCGGGCCCTTTCCGATGATGCCTTGCTCGTGGCTCTACAACCCATGATTCAAAAGTTGCATATTTGCCCCTCCCCTGACATATTGATGAGTATAGAAGCACTTTCTGGCTTGATAACTCAAAGCAGAAAGTACCTACACTGACACAGTAAACAGTTTTTGTTGCAGCAATCTCAAGGCTTCCATTGTGTATTGGAAACAGCCTGACACCTCTCACTGTCTATGAAATATGACCCTTTGAATTTCTTCCAGATTCTCATCTACGGGCATACCCGTGGATGAGTTTCAAAAGAACTTTTTGGCTTGATAACTCAGAACAGAAAGTAACTACACTGGCACAGTGTACTGTGTTTGATGCATCAATCTCCAGGCTACTATTGTGTATAGGAATCAGCCTAATAACTCTCACTGTCTTTGAAATATGAGCCTTGGAAGTTCTTCCAGATTCTCATCTACGGGAATAGCCCATTAAATAGATGAGAATTTGGAATTAATTCAGGCCCCCATAACTTTGAACAGGAAGGGGGTGGAGCAGTAGTGGAGGGAGCGTGGTATCTTGGGTGTAGCCACCCCAGGGCCCCATGCAAATTAGGGGCCCTTCAAATGCCGCCTATCTTGCGTCACTTGACGAGAACGGGGCTGAAAGAAGCTAAATACTGCATATGAGCTCACATTGTGATAATCCAGATTTTATCAAATATATAACAGTGCCATGTCAATTATATAGTGTGGCAGTGATTGAGCTCACTTGGCCTGTTCAGCACCATCGCTGTCCATCAGCTGTCACTGTCCGTGGTGCTGAAACATTTCTACTTGACTGGCAAACTGCTTTAATTGTTCGTCAATAAAAACTTGTCAAAACATGTCACTTTCCTATGTGTTTTATTTGACTTAAAAGCTTACTTGGCTCAACAAGGGACACATTGTAACATGCATTCATATGATAGTTCACCTTATTCTTTTTAAAGGTTTTAATTTTAAAATGACTTGGTAGAAGAAGGCCCCATGATGAAGCTCAAACCCACTGTACTGAGGATCTAGCTCCGCCCCTGGGGTTGAGCTTTGGTTCAAAGACCACTAGGCTCAGCTCGTCAGGCCCTTTCCGATGATGCCCTGCTCGTGGCTCTACGACCCATGATTCAAAAGTTGCATATTTGCCCCTCCCCTGACATATTGATGAGTATAGAAGCCCTTTCTGGCTTGGTAACTCAAAGCAGAAAGTACCTACACTGACACAGTAAACAGTGGTTGTTGCAGCAATCTCAAGGCTTCCATTGTATATTGGAAACAGTCTAATACCTCTCAATGTCTATGAAATATGACTCTTTGAATTTCTTCCAGATTCTCATCTACGGGCATACCCGTTGATGAGTTTCAAAAGAACTTTCTGCCTTGAAAACTCAGAACAGAAAGTAACTACACTGGCACAGTGAACTGTGTTGGATGCATCAATCCCCAGGCTACCATTGTGTATAGGAATCAGCCTGATAACTCTCACTGTCTTTCACATATGAGCCTTTGAAGTTCTTCCAGATTCTCATCTACGGGAATAGCCCATTAAATAGATGAGAATTTGGAATTAATTCAGGCCCCCAAAACTTTGGACGGGAAGGGGGTGGAGCTTTGGTTCAAAGACGCCAATGCTCACCTCGTCGGGCCCTTTCCGATTTAGTCTTGCTCATGGCTCTACGACCCATATGATTCAAAAGTTACAAATTCGACCCTCCCCCGACACATTGATGAGTTCCAAAAGGAATTTTTGGGTTCATAACTCATAACCTAAAGTACCTACACTGACACAGTAAACTGGTTTGATACAGCTATCTCAAGGCTTCCATTGTGTATTGGAATCAACCTGATACCTCTCACTGTCTGTGAAATATGACCATTTGAATTTCTTCCAGATTCTCATCTACGGGCATACCCGTGGATGAGTTTCAAATGAACATTCTGGCTTGATAACTCAGAACAGAAAGTAACTACACTGGCACAGTGAACTGTGTTGGATGCATCAATCTCCAGGCTACTATTGTGTATAGGATTCAGCCTGATAACTCTCACTGTCTTTGAAATATGAGCCTTTGAAGTTCTTCCAGATTCTCATCTACGGGAATAGCCCATTAAATAGATGAGAATTTGGAATTAATTCAGGCCCCCAAAACTTTGGACGGGAAGGGGGTGGAGCTTTGGTTCAAAGACGCCAATGCTCACCTCGTCGGGCCCTTTCCGATTTAGTCTTGCTCATGGCTCTACGACCCATAATTCAAAAGTTACAAATTCGACCCTCCCCCGACACATTGATGAGTTCCAAAAGGAATTTTTGGGTTCATAACTCATAACCTAAAGTACCTACACTGACACAGTAAACTGGTTTGATACAGCTATCTCAAGGCTTCCATTGTGTATTGGAATCAACCTGATACCTCTCACTGTCTGTGAAATATGACCATTTGAATTTCTTCCAGATTCTCATCTACGGGCATACCCGTGGATGAGTTTCAAATGAACATTCTGGCTTGATAACTCAGAACAGAAAGTAACTACACTGGCACAGTGAACTGTGTTGGATGCATCAATCTCCAGGCTACTATTGTGTATAGGAATCAGCCTGATAACTCTCACTGTCTTTGAAATATGAGCCTTTGAAGTTCTTCCAGATTCTCATCTACGGGAATAGCCCATTAAATAGATGAGAATTTGGAATTAATTCAGGCCCCCATAACTTTGAACAGGAAGGAGGTGGCGCTTCGCTTCAAAGATGTCCACGCTCAGCTCGTCGGGCCCTTTCCGCCGATGCCTTGCTCGTGGCTCTGCGACCATCGATTCAAAAGTTGCATATTCGCCCCTCCCCCACCCAATAACATGTTTTTGGCTCATAATCGGCCGTGCGAGGATTTAGGGACTTGAAACTTGTTTTGAAACATACCTGCTATCCTATGACTTGTTAGTTTTTTTTACCCTGTGGCCCCAAAGGAAGGGCCCCAAACGTGATGCCAAAGGAAATCAGTGACGCCTACTCTGGACACACCCAAATCTCGAAGTCAGTAGATTGAAATTTGGAATTAATTTAGGCCCCCGTTTCTTTGGAACCTTTTGACGTAGAGAGTCCCGCAAGGCACCGTTTCGATCGACTGACGGAGGGCTACAGAAAAATGCTGGGACCGAGCCTATAACCCCTTCCGTTGCCAAGTTAGCCCCAGAAGGGCGCCACCTGCTGGTGGGAGATATATTTGTTAGAGCTTTCTGAAAGCTTTCCATTGGTGCCTGTCCCATATCTCTAAGTGCTTCGGTTGGGGATTTATGACCTTTAAAAAGGTAGAAAATCTCAACCTTTAACACCCCCTAGCTCTGGACAGGAAGGGGGCGGAGATTTGGTTCCAATATGGCCGACTCCAGCTCCTGTAGACCTTTCCGTAGATGCCTGGGTCAAGACTGTGCGCCGTAAAATGACCTTGTTAGCATTTTTGCTCAGACCGGGAACTATGCTCTGAGGTTATATCGTCCTTAGCACCTTGTGTTCCTGAGTTATTGACCTTTATATTTTGAAGGTCAAATCCATGGGCATACCCATTGATGGGTTTTGAAAAAATATTATACTTGATAACTCAGAACAGAAAGTACCTACATTGACACTGTGAACTCTATTGGATGCATCAATCTCCAGGCTTCCATTGTGTATAGGGATCAGCTTGGTACCTCTCACTGTCTTTGAAATATGAGCATTTTAATTTCTTCCAGATTTCCATCTATGAGGGCATCCCCGATAGATGGGAATTTGGAATTAATTCAGGCCCCCATTACTTTGGACAGGAAGGGGTGGTGCCCGCTTCAAAGATGTCCACGCTCAGCTCGTCGGGCCCTTTCCGCCCGATGCCTTGCTCGTGGCTCTGCGACCATCGATTCAAAAGTTGCATATTCGCCCCTCCCCACCCAATAACATGTTTTTGCGCTCATAATCGCCGCGTGCGCGAGGATTTAGGGACTTGAAACTTGTTTTGAAACATACCTGCTATCCTCCTATGACTTGTTAGTTTTTTTGACCCTGTGGCCCCAAAGGAAGGGCCCCAAACGTGATGCCAAAGGAAATCAGTGACGCCTACTCTGGACACACCCAAATCTCGAAGTCAGTAGATTGAAATTTGGAATTAATTTAGGCCCCCGTTTCTTTGGAATCTTTTGACGTAGAGAGTCCCGCGGAGGCACCGTTAGCGATCGACTGACTGAGGGCTACAGAAAAATGCTGGGACCGAGCCTATAACCCCCCCGTTGCCAAGTTAGCCCCAGAAGGGGCGCCACCTGCTGGTGGGAGATATATTTGTTAGAGCTTTGAAAGCTTTCCATTGGTGCCTGTCCCATATCTCTAAGTGCTGTGGTTGGGGTTTTATGACCTTTAAAAAGGTAGAAAATCTCAACCTTTAACACCCCTAGCTCTGGACAGGAAGGGGGCGGAGCTTTGGTTCCAATATGGCCGACTCCAGCTCCTGTAGACCTTTCCGTAGATGCCTGGGTCAAGACTGGCGCCGTAAAATGACCTTGTTAGCATTTTTGCTCAAACCGGGAACTATGCTCTGAGGTTATATAAGTTTTCATGGACCCAATGTTTTTGGGACAGACCAGAGCTCGAACCTAAAACAAGGGGCTACCGACCTGGTTCTGACATATGTTGTAAAGATCCCCGAGGGCCTGTCGGGAACAGTTGGGCCCTCGTCCTTAGCCCATCCTTGTGTTCCTGAGTTATTGACCTTTATATTTTGAAGGTCAAATCCATGGGCATACCCATTGATGGGTTTTGAAAAAATATTATACTTGATAACTCAGAAGAAAAAGTACCTACATTGACACTGTGAACTGTATTGTATGCATCAATCTCCAGGCTTCCATTGTGTATAGGGATCAAGCTTGGTACCTCTCACTGTCTTTGAAATATGAGCATTTTAATTTCTTCCAGATTTCCATCTATGAGGGCATCCCCGATAGATGGGAATTTGGAATTAATTCAGGCCCCCATTACTTTGGACAGGAAGGGGTGGCGCCTCGGCTCCAAAGATGTCCGCGCTCAACGGCTTCGTCGGGCCCTTTCCGCCCGATGCCTTGCTCGTGGCTCTGCGACCATCGATTCAAAAGTTGCATATTCGCCCCTCCCCACCCAATAACATGTTTTTGGCTCATAATGCGGCCGTGCGCGAAAGGATTTAGGGACTTGAAACTTGTTTTGAAACATACCTGCTATCCTCCTATGACTTGTTAGTTTTTGACCCTGTAACGCCAAAGGAAGGGCCCCAAACGTGATGCCAAAGGAAATCAGTGACGCCTACTCTGGACACACCCAAATCTCGAAGTCAGTAGATTGAAATTTGGAATTAATTTAGGCCCCCGTTTCTTTGGAACCTTTTGACGTAGAGAGTCCCGCAAGGCACCGTTGCGATCGACTGACTGAGGGCTACGGAAAAATGCTGGGACCGAGCCTATAAACCCTTCCGTTGCCAAGTTAGCCCCAGAAGGGCGCCACCTGCTGGTGGGAGATATATTTGTTAGAGCTTTCTGAAAGCTTTCCATTGGTGCCTGTCCCATATCTCTAAGTGCTGTGGTTGGGGATTTATGACCTTTAAAAAGGTAGAAAATCTCAACCTTTAACACCCCCTAGCTCTGGACAGGAAGGGGGCGGAGCTTTGGTTCCAATATGGCCGACTCCAGCTCCTGTAGACCTTTCCGTAGATGCCTGGGTCAAGACTGTACGCCGTAAAATGACCTTGTTAGCATTTTTGCTCAGACCGGGAACTATGCTCTGAGGTTATATAAGTTTTCATGGACCCAATGTTTTTTGGGACAGACCAGAGCTCGAACCTAAAACAAGGGGCTACCGACCTGGTTCTGACATATGTTGTAAAGATCCCCGAGGGCTGTCTGGAACAGTTGGGCCCTCGTCCTTAGCTCCTTGTGTTCCTGAGTTATTGACCTTTATATTTTGAAGGTCAAATCCATGGGCATACCCATTGATGGGTTTTGAAAAAATATTATACTTGATAACTCAGAACAGAAAGTACCTACATTGACACTGTGAACTGTATTGGATGCATCAATCTCCAGGCTTCCATTGTGTATAGGGATCAGCTTGGTACCTCTCACTGTCTTTGAAATATGAGCATTTTAATTTCTTCCAGATTTCCATCTATGAGGGCATCCCCCGATAGATGGGAATTTGGAATTAATTCAGGCCCCCATTACTTTGGACAGGAAGGGGGTGGCGCTTCGCTTCAAAGATGTCCACGCTCAGCTCGTCGGGCCCTTTCCGCCGATGCCTTGCTCGTGGCTCTGCGACCATCGATTCAAAAGTTGCATATTCGCCCCTCCCCCACCCAATAACATGTTTTTGGCTCATAATCGGCCGTGCGAGGATTTAGGGACTTGAAACTTGTTTTGAAACATACCTGCTATCCTCCTATGACTTGTTAGTTTTTTTGACCCTGTGGCCCCAAAGGAAGGGCCCCAAACGTGATGCCAAAGGAAATCAGTGACGCCTACTCTGGACACACCCAAATCTCGAAGTCAGTAGATTGAAATTTGGAATTAATTTAGGCCCCCGTTTCTTTGGAACCTTTTGACGTAGAGAGTCCCGCAAGGCACCGTTGCGATCGACTGACTGAGGGCTCTGAGGAAAAATGCTGGGACCGAGCCTATAAACCCTTCCGTTGCCAAGTTAGCCCCAGAAGGGCGCCACCTGCTGGTGGGAGATATATTTGTTAGAGCTTTCTGAAAGCTTTCCATTGGTGCCTGTCCCATATCTCTAAGTGCTGTGGTTGGGGATTTATGACCTTTAAAAAGGTAGAAAATCTCAACCTTTAACACCCCCTAGCTCTGGACAGGAAGGGGGCGGAGCTTTGGTTCCAATATGGCCGACTCCAGCTCCTGTAGACCTTTCCGTAGATGCCTGGGTCAAGACTATACGCCGTAAAATGACCTTGTTAGCATTTTTGCTCAGACCGGGAACTATGCTCTGAGGTTATATAAGTTTTCATGGACCCAATGTTTTTGGGACAGACCAGAGCTCCGAACCTAAAACAAGGGGCTACCGACCTGGTTCTGACATATGTTGTAAAGATCCCGAGGGCTGTCGGGAACAGTTGGGCCCTCGTCCTTAGCACCTTGTGTTCCTGAGTTATTGACCTTTATATTTTGAAGGTCAAATCCATGGGCATACCCATTGATGGGTTTTGAAAAAATATTATACTTGATAACTCAGAACAGAAAGTACCTACATTGACACTGTGAACTGTATTGGATGCATCAATCTCCAGGCTTCCATTGTGTATAGGGATCAGCTTGGTACCTCTCACTGTCTTTGAAATATGAGCATTTTAATTTCTTCCAGATTTCCATCTATGAGGGCATCCCCGATAGATGGGAGTTGAATTAATTTCAGGCCCCCCATTACTTTGGACAGGAAGGGGGTGGCGCTACGCTTCAAAGATGTCCACGCTCAGCTCGTCGGGCCCTTTCCCCCGATGCCTTGCTCGTGGCTCGCGACCATCGATTCAAAAGTTGCATATTAGCCCCTCCCCACCCAATAACATGTTTTTGGCTCATAATCGGCCGTCGCGAGGATTTAGGGACTTGAAACTTGTTTTGAAACATACCTGCTATCCTCCTATGACTTGTTAGTTTTTGACCCTGTGGCCCCAAAGGAAGGGCCCCAAACGTGATGCCAAAGGAAATCAGTGGCGCCTCCTCTGGACACACCCAAATCGAAGTCAGTAGATTGAAATTTGGAATTAATTTAGGCCCCGTTTCTTTGGAACCTTTTGACGTAGAGGTCCGCCAAGGCACCGTTGCGATCGACTGACTGAGGGCTCTGAGGAAAAATGCTGGGACCGAGCCTATAACCCCTTCCGTTGCCAAGTTAGCCCCAGAAGGGCGCCACCTGCTGGTGGGAGATATATTTGTTAGAGCTTTCTGAAAGCTTTCCATTGGTGCCTGTCCCATATCTCTAAGTGCTTCCGGTGGGGATTTATGACCTTTAAAAGGTAGAAAATCTCAACCTTTAACACCCCTAGCTCTGGACAGGAAGGGGGCGGAGCTTTGGTTCCAATATGGCCGACTCCAGCTCCTGTAGACCTTTCCGTAGATGCCTGGGTCAAGACTGTACGCCGTAAAATGACCTTGTTAGCATTTTTGCTCAAACCGGGAACTATGCTCTGAGGTTATATAAGTTTTCATGGACCCAATGTTTTTGGGACAGACCAGAGCTCGGACCTAAAACAAGGGGCTACCGACCTGGTTCTGACATATGTTGTAAAGATCCCGAGGGCTGTACGGGAACAGTTGGGCCCTCGTCCTTAGCACCTTGTGTTCCTGAGTTATTGACCTTTATATTTTGAAGGTCAAATCCATGGGCATACCCATTGATGGGTTTTGAAAAAAATTATACTTGATAACTCAGAACAGAAAGTACCTACATTGACACTGTGAACTGTATTGGATGCATCAATCTCCAGGCTTCCATTGTGTATAGGGATCAGCTTGGTACCTCTCACTGTCTTTGAAATATGAGCATTTTAATTTCTTCCAGATTTCCATCTATGAGGGCATCCCCGATAGATGGGAATTTGGAATTAGTCAAGCCCCCATTACTTTGGACAGGAAGGGGTGGTAGCCGCTTCAAAGATGTCCACGCTCAGCTCGTCGGGCCTCTTTTCGCCCGATGCCTTGCTGCGTGGCTCTGCGACCATCGATTCAAAAGTTGCATATTAGGCCCCTCCCCACCCAATAACATGTTTTTGGCTCATATTCGGCCGTGTCGAGGATTTAGGGACTTGAAACTTGTTTTGAAACATACCTGCTATCCTCCTATGACTTGTTAGTTTTTGACCCTGTGGCCCCAAAGGAAGGGCCCCAAGCGTGATGCCAAAGGAAATCAGTGAGCGCCTACTCTGGACACACCCAAATCTCGAAGTCAGTAGATTGAAATTTGGAATTAATTTAGGCCCCCGTTTCTTTGGAACCTTTTGACGTAGAGAGTCCCGCAAGGCACCGTTGCGATCGACTGACTGAGGGCTAACGGAAAAATGCTGGGACCGAGCCTATAACCCCTTCCGTTGCCAAGTTAGCCCCAGAAGGGGCGCCACCTGCTGGTGGGAGATATATTTGTTAGAGCTTTCTGAAAGCTTTCCATTGGTGCCTGTCCCATATCTCTAAGTGCTTCGGTTGGGGATTTATGACCTTTAAAAGGTAGAAAATCTCAACCCTTTAACACCCCTAGCTCTGGACAGGAAGGGGGCGGAGCTTTGGTTCCAATATGGCCGACTCCAGCTCCTGTAGACCTTTTCGTAGATGCCTGGGTCAAGACTATGCGCCGTAAAATGACCTTGTTAGCATTTTTGCTCAAACCGGGAACTATGCTCTGAGGTTATATAAGTTTTCATGGACCCAATGTTTTTGGGACAGACCAGAGCTCGAATCTAAAACAAGGGGCTACCGACCTGGTTCTGACATATGTTGTAAAGATCCCGAAGGGCTGTCCGGGAACAGTTGGGCCCTCGTCCTTAGCACCTTGTGTTCCTGAGTTATTGACCTTTATATTTTGAAGGTCAAATCCATGGAGCATACCCATTGATGGGTTTTGAAAAAATATTATACTTGATAACTCAGAACAGAAAGTACCTACATTGACACTGTGAACTGTATTGGATGCATCAATCTCCAGGCTTCCATTGTGTATAGGGATCAGCTTGGTACCTCTCACTGTCTTTGAAATATGAGCATTTTAATTTCTTCCAGATTTCCATCTATGAGGGCATCCCCGATAGATGGGAATTGGAGATAGTCAGAGCCCCCATTACTTTGGACAGGAAGGGGGTGGTTACAGCTTCAAAGATGTCCACGCTCAGCTCGTCGGGCCCTTTCCGCCGATGCCTTGCTGTCGTGGCTCTGCGACCATCGATTCAAAAGTTGCATATTTTTCGCCCCTCCCCACCCAATAACATGTTTTTGGCTCATAATGCGGCCGTCGCGAGGATTTAGGGACTTGAAACTTGTTTTGAAACATACCTGCTATCCTCCTATGACTTGTTAGTTTTTTGACCCTGTGGCCCCAAAGGAAGGGCCCCAAAGCGTGATGCCAAAGGAAATCAGTGGCGCCTACTCTGGACACACCCAAATCTCGAAGTCAGTAGATTGAAATTTGGAATTAATTTAGGCCCCCGTTTCTTTGGAACCTTTTGGCAGTAGAGAGTCCGCAAAGGGCACCGTTGCGATCGACTGACTGAGGGCTAACGGAAAAATTGCTGAAACGAGCCTATAAACCCTTCCGTTGCCAAGTTAGCCCCAGAAGGGGCGCCACCTGCTGGTGGGAGATATATTTGTTAGAGCTTTCTGAAAGCTTTCCATTGAGTGCCTGTCCCATATCTCTAAGTGCTTCGGTTGGGGATTTATGACCTTTAAAAGGTAGAAAATCTCAACCTTTAACACCCTAGCTCTGGACAGGAAGGGGCGGACTTTGGTTCCAATATGGCCGACTCCAGCTCCTGTAGACCTTTTTCGTAGATGCCTGGGTCAAGACTGTGCAGCGTAAAATGACCTTGTTAGCATTTTTGCGCAAACCGGGGAACTATGCTCTGAGGTTATATAAGTTTTCATGGACCCAATGTTTTTGGGACAGACCAGAGCTCGAATCTAAAACAAGGGGCTACCGACCTGGTTCTGACATATGTTGTAAAGATCCCGAGGGCCTGTCGGGAACAGTTGGGCCCTGCGTACCTTAGCACCTTGTGTTCCTGAGTTATTGACCTTTATATTTTGAAGGTCAAATCCATGAGCATACCCATTGATGGGTTTTGAAAAATATTATACTTGATAACTCAGAACAGAAAGTACCTACATTGACACTGTGAACTGTATTGGATGCATCAATCTCCAGGCTTCCATTGTGTATAGGGATCAGCTTGGTACCTCTCACTGTCTTTGAAATATGAGCATTTTAATTTCTTCCAGATTTCCATCTATGAGGGCATCCCCGATAGATGGGAATTTGGAATAGTCAAGCCCCCATTACTTTGGACAGGAAGGGGTGGTAAACCGCTTCAAAGATGTCCACGCTCAGCTCGTCGGGCCCTTTCCGCCCGATGCCTTGCTGGGCTCTGCGACCATCGATTCAAAAGTTGCATATTACGCCCCTCCCCACCCAATAACATGTTTTTGGCTCATGATCGGCCCGTCGCGAGGATTTAGGGACTTGAAACTTGTTTTGAAACATACCTGCTATCCTCCTATGACTTGTTAGTTTTTTGACCCTGTGGCCCCAAAGGAGAGGGCCCCAAGCGTGATGCCAAAGGAAATCAGTGGCGCCTACTCTGGACACACCCAAATCTCGAAGTCAGTAGATTGAAATTTGGAATTAATTTAGGCCCCCGTTTCTTTGGAACCTTTTGGCGTAGAGAGTCCCGCAAGGCCCGTTCCGATCGACTGACTGAGGGCTACGGAAAAATGCTGGGACCGAGCCTATAAACCCTTCCGTTGCCAAGTTAGCCCCAGAAGGGGCGCCACCTGCTGGTGGGAGATATATTTGTTAGAGCTTTCTGAAAGCTTTCCATTGGTGTCCTGTCCCATATCTCTAAGTGCTTTGGTTGGGGATTTATGACCTTTAAAAGGTAGAAAATCTCAACCTTTAACACCCTAGCTCTGGACAGGAAGGGGGCGGAGCTTTGGTTCCAATATGGCCGACTCCAGCTCCTGTAGACCTTTCCGTAGATGCCTGGGTCAAGACTATGCAGCGTAAAATGACCTTGTTAGCATTTTTGCTCAAAACCGGGAACTATGCTCTGAGGTTATATAAGTTTTCATGGACCCAATGTTTTTGGGACAGACCAGAGCTCGAACCTAAAACAAGGGGCTACCGACCTGGTTCTGACATATGTTGTAAAGATCCGGAGGGGCTGTCGAGGAACGTAGGGCCCTTCGTCCTTAGCACCTTGTGTTCCTGAGTTATTGACCTTTATATTTTGAAGGTCAAATACATGGAGCATACCATTGATGGGTTTTGAAAAAATATTATACTTGATAACTCAGAACAGAAAGTACCTACATTGACACTGTGAACTGTATTGGATGCATCAATCTCCAGGCTTCCATTGTGTATAGGGATCAGCTTGGTACCTCTCACTGTCTTTGAAATATGAGCATTTTAATTTCTTCCAGATTTCCATCTATGAGGGCATCCCCGATAGATGGGAATTTGGAATAGTCAAGCCCCCATTACTTTGGACAGGAAGGGGTGGTAACCGCTTCAAAGATGTCCACGCTCAGCTCGTCGGGCCCTTTCCGCCCGATGCCTTGCTGCGTGGCTCTGCGAACCATCGATTCAAAAGTTGCATATTAGCCCCTCCCCACCCAATAACATGTTTTGGCTCATAATGCGGCCGTGCGCGAAGGATTTAGGGACTTGAAACTTGTTTTGAAACATACCTGCTATCCTCCTATGACTTGTTAGTTTTTGACCCTGTGGCCCCAAAGGAAGGGCCCCAAGCGTGATGCCAAAGGAAATCAGTGGCGCCTACTCTGGACACACCCAAATCTCGAAGTCAGTAGATTGAAATTTGGAATTAATTTAGGCCCCCGTTTCTTTGGAACCTTTTGGCGTAGAGAGTCCCGCAAGGCACCGTTGCGATCGACTGACTGAGGGCTACGGAAAAATGCTGGGACCGAGCCTATAACCCCTTCCGTTGCCAAGTTAGCCCCAGAAGGGCGCCACCTGCTGGTGGGAGATATATTTGTTAGAGCTTTCTGAAAGCTTTCCATTGGTGCCTGTCCCATATCTCTAAGTGCTGCGGTTGGGGATTTATGACCTTTAAAAGGTAGAAAATCTCAACCTTTAACACCCCTAGCTCTGGACAGGAAGGGGGCGGAGCTTTGGTTCCAATATGGCCGACTCCAGCTCCTGTAGACCTTTCCGTAGATGCCTGGGTCAAGACTGTGCGCCCGTAAAATGACCTTGTTAGCATTTTTGCTCAACCCGGGAACTATGCTCTGAGGTTATATAAGTTTTCATGGACCCAATGTTTTTGAGGACAGACCAGGGCTCGAAAATCTAAAACAAGGGGCTACCGACCTGGTTCTGACATATGTTGTAAAGATCCCGAGGGCTGTCGGGAACAGTTGGGCCCTCGTCCTTAGCACCTTGTGTTCCTGAGTTATTGACCTTTATATTTTGAAGGTCAAATCCATGGAGCATACCCATTGATGGGTTTTGAAAAATATTATACTTGATAACTCAGAACAGAAAGTACCTACATTGACACTGTGAACTGTATTGTATGCATCAATCTCCAGGCTTCCATTGTGTATAGGGATCAACGTGGTACCTCTCACTGTCTTTGAAATATGAGCATTTTAATTTCTTCCAGATTTCCATCTATGAGGGCATCCCCGATAGATGGGAATTTGAGATATTCAAGCCCCCATTACTTTGGACAGGAAGGGGGTGGCAACTTCTTCAAAGATGTCCACGCTCTCAGCTCGTTGGGCCCTTTCCGCCCGATGCCTTGCTGCGTTGGCTCTGCGACCATCGATTCAAAAGTTGCATATTAGCCCCTCCCCACCCAATAACATGTTTTTGGCTCATAATCGGCCGTCGCGAGGATTTAGGGACTTGAAACTTGTTTTGAAACATACCTGCTATCCTCCTATGACTTGTTAGTTTTTGACCCTGTGGCCCCCAAGGGAAGGGCCCCAAGCGTGATGCCAAAGGAAATCAGTGGCGCCTACTCTGGACACACCCAAATCTCGAAGTCAGTAGATTGAAATTTGGAATTAATTTAGGCCCCCGTTTCTTTGGAACCTTTGGCCGTAGAGAGTCCCATGAAGCACCGTTGCGATCGACTGACTGAGGGGCTACGGAAAAATGCTGGGACCGAGCCTATAAACCCTTCCGTTGCCAAGTTAGCCCCAGAAGGGCGCCACCTGCTGGTGGGAGATATATTTGTTAGAGCTTTCTGAAAGCTTTCCATTGGTGCCTGTCCCATATCTCTAAGTGCTGCGGTTGGGGATTTATGACCTTTAAAAGGTAGAAAATCTCAACCTTTAACACCCTAGCTCTGGACAGGAAGGGGGCGGAGCTTTGAGTTCCAATATGGCCGACTCCAGCTCCTGTAGACCTTTCCGTAGATGCCTGGGTCAAGACTATGCACGCAGTAAAATGACCTTGTTAGCATTTTTGCTCAAACCGGGAACTATGCTCTGAGGTTATATAAGTTTTCATGGACCCAATGTTTTTGAGGACAGACCAGAGCTCGAATCTAAAACAAGGGGCTACCGACCTGGTTCTGACATATGTTGTAAAGATCCCGAGGGCTGTCGGGGAACAGTTGGGCCTTCGTCCTTAGCACCTTGTGTTCCTGAGTTATTGACCTTTATATTTTGAAGGTCAAATCCATGGGCATATCCATTGATGGGTTTTGAAAAAATATTATACTTGATAACTCAGAACAGAAAGTACCTACATTGACACTGTGAACTGTATTGTATGCATCAATCTCCAGGCTTCCATTGTGTATAGGGATCAGCTTGGTACCTCTCACTGTCTTTGAAATATGAGCATTTTAATTTCTTCCAGATTTCCATCTATGGGGGCATCCCCGATAGATGGGAATTTGGAGTTATTCAGAGCCCCCATTACTTTGGACAGGAAGGGGGTGGCGCTTCGCTTCAAAGATGTCCGCCTCAGCTCGTCGGGCCCTTTCCGCCCGATGCCTTGCTGCGTGGCTCGCGACCATCGATTCAAAAGTTGCATATTAGCCCCTCCCCACCCAATAACATGTTTTGGCTCATAATGCCGTGATGCGAGGATTTAGGGACTTGAAACTTGTTTTGAAACATACCTGCTATCCTCCTATGACTTGTTAGTTTTTTGACCCTGTGGCCCCAAAGGAAGGGCCCCAAGCGTGATGCCACAAGGAAATCAGTGGCGCCTACTCTGGACACACCCAAATCCGACAGTCAGTAGATTGAAATTTGGAATTAATTTAGGCCCCCGTTTCTTTGGAACCTTTGCGCCGTAGAGAGTCCAGCAAAGGCACCGTTGCGATCGACTGACTGAGGGCTACGGAAAAATGCTGGGACCGAGCCTATAAACCCTTCCGTTGCCAAGTTAGCCCCAGAAGGGCGCCACCTGCTATTAGGAGATATATTTGTTAGAGCTTTTTGAAAGCTTTCCATTGGTGCCTGTCCCATATCTCTAAGTGCTGCGGTTGGGGATTTATGACCTTTAAAAGGTAGAAAATCTCAACCTTTAACACCCCTAGCTCTGGACAGGAAGGGGGGGGCTTTGGTTCCAATATGGCCGACTCCAGCTCCTGTAGACCTTTCCGTAGATGCCTGGGTCAAGACTGTGCCGCGTAAAATGACCTTGTTAGCATTTTTGCTCAAACCGGGAACTATGCTCTGAGGTTATATAAGTTTTCATGGACCCAATGTTTTTGGGACAGACCAGAGCTCGAATCTAAAACAAGGGGCTACCGACCTGGGTTCTGACATATGTTGTAAAGATCCCGAGGGCTGTGCGGGAACAGTTGGAGCCCTCGTCCTTAGCACCTTGTGTTCCTGAGTTATTGACCTTTATATTTTGAAGGTCAAATCCATGAGGCATACCCATTGATGGGTTTTGAAAAAATATTATACTTGATAACTCAGAACAGAAAGTACCTACATTGACACTGTGAACTGTATTGTATGCATCAATCTCCAGGCTTCCATTGTGTATAGGGATCAGCTTGGTACCTCTCACTGTCTTTGAAATATGAGCATTTTAATTTCTTCCAGATTTCCATCTATGAGGGCATCCCGATAGATTGAGAATTGCAAGTTCGCGGCCCCCATTACTTTGGACAGGAAGGGGGTGGTGACCTTCAAAGATGTCCACGCTCAGCTCGTCGGGCCCTTTCCGCCCGATGCCTTGCTTCGTGGCTCTGCGACCATCGATTCAAAAGTTGCATATTAGCCCCCTCCCCACCCAATAACATGTTTTTGGCTCATAATGCGGCCGTCGCGAGGATTTAGGGACTTGAAACTTGTTTTGAAACATACCTGCTATCCTCCTATGACTTGTTAGTTTTTGACCCTGTGGCCCCAAAGGAAAGGGCCCCAAGCCGTGATGCCAAAGGAAATCAGTGGCGCCTACTCTGGACACACCCAAATCTCGAAGTCAGTAGATTGAAATTTGTAATTTATTTAGGCCCCGTTTCTTTGGAACCTTTTGGCGTAGAGAGTCCCGCAAAGGCACCGTTGCGATCGACTGACTGAGGGCTACGGAAAAATGCTGGGACCGAGCCTATAAACCCTTCCGTTGCCAAGTTAGCCCCAGAAGGGCGCCACCTGCTGGTGGGAGATATATTTGTTAGAGCTTTCTGAAAGCTTTCCATTGGTGCCTGTCCCATATCTCTAAGTGCTGCGGTTGGGGATTTATGACCTTTAAAAGGTAGAAAATCTCAACCTTTAACACCCCTAGCTCTGGACAGGAAGGGGGCGGAGCTTTGGTTCCAATATGGCCGACTCCAGCTCCTGTAGACCTTTCCGTAGATGCCTGGGTCAAGACTATGCGGCCGTAAAATGACCTTGTTAGCATTTTTGCTCAAACCGGGAACTATGCTCTGAGGTTATATAAGTTTTCATGGACCCAATGTTTTTGGGACAGACCAGAGCTGGAACTTAAAACAAGGGGCTACCGACCTGGTTCTGACATATGTTGTAAAGATCCAGAGGGCTGTCGAGGAACAGTTGGGCCCTCGTCCTTAGCACCTTGTGTTCTGAGTTATGTGACCTTTATATTTTTAAAGGTCAAATCCCTCAGGGCATACCCATTGATGGGTTTTGAAAAAATATTATACTTGATAACTCAGAACAGAAAGTACCTACATTGACACTGTGAACTGTATTGGATGCATCAATCTTCAGGCTTCCATTGTGTATAGGGATCAGCTTGGTACCTCTCACTGTCTTTGAAATATGAGCATTTTAATTTCTTCCAGATTTCCATCTATGAGGGCATCCCCGATAGATGGGAATTTGGAATTAATTCAGAGCCCCCATTACTTTGGACAGGAAGGGGTTGGCGCTTCGCTTCAAAGATGTCACGCTCAGCTCGTCGGGCCCTTTCCGCCCGATGCCTTGCTGCGTGGCTCTGCGCCCCACCGATTCAAAAGTTGCATATTAGCCCCTCCCCCCCCAATAACATGTTTTGGCTCATATTCGGCCATCGCGAGGAGCATTTAGGGACTTGAAACTTGTTTTGAAACATACCTGCTATCCTCCTATGACTTGTTAGTTTTTGACCCTGTGGCCCCAAAGGAAGGGCCCCAAACATGGTGCCAAAGGAAATCGGTGACGCCTACTCTGGACACACCCAAATCTCGAAGTCAGTAGATTGAAATTTGGAATTAATTTAGGCCCCCGTTTCTTTGGAACCTTTTGACGTAGAGAAACCCGCAAGGCACCGTTGCGATTGACTGACTGAGGGCTACGGAACAATGCTGGGACCGGGCCTATAACCCCTTCCGTTGCCAAGTTAGCCCCAGAAGGGCGCACCTGCTGGTGGGAGATATATTTGTTAGAGCTTTCTGCAAAGCCTTCCATTGGTTCCTGTCCCATATCTCTAAGTGCTTCGTTTGGAGGTTTATGACCTTTAAAATGGTAGAAAATCTCAACCTTTACCCCCCTAGCTCTGGAGAGGAAGGTGGTGGAAGTTTAGTTCAAAGATGGCAAGGCTCAGGTCTTTCTGCCCTTTCCGACAATGCCATCATATGGACTGAAGGACTCCAGAAATAGTCTTTATAACAAATATGATAACCAAAAGTTACACTACAAATTGCTACCAATAAACTCCAAATGACCTGCATTGTGCTCCTAAAAGGTCCTGGAGAAACATTTTCCAAAGAAAAAACAAATTGCTCATGGTTCTACGACCCATGCTTCAAAACTAGCTAATTCTTCCAACCCCCACATCAATTTAGGCTGCGGTTTTCTTAGGGCATATTTGGGGCAAAACAAACTGTTAGAGACTTAGGACCTACGAATTTGGCTGATTTCTGTTGTCGGAATGGGAGAGGCGCGTCAATTTTGACACTTTTGACACTAAAGAAAGTCAAACAATTATTTAAAACACCTGGTGAAGATTTGGCTTTTAACTATAATATCCGACATTTTTGGAATTGCAGATTGAGGCCATGAAAATGGGATATAGACTTACGACCCCTTCCGGCTGATTGCTGTGGTGCGTTGGTTAAGTGTGTCAATTTTGACACTTCTGGCATAACAGGAAGTGCGTTAACCACTTAAATAGAATATATGGTGAAGTTTCAACTTTTAACAATAATATCTGACTTTTTTGGAATTATAGATTGAAATCTGGAATTTTTTAATTTTTAAGGTTAGACTGCCATCCAGTGGTCAAAAATATATGACATGATATTTTATTTATATAAATTGAAATATGGAATATGGAAGAAAAATATGGAATATGGAATTTTGGAATTTCCAGATTCCTGTCTAATAGATGAAAATCTGTCCTCAAATTATGGAAAGTGATGTTAGCCCATTCATTGTCTATGTAGAAACCCTAACCCTAACCCTAACCTAACCCTAACCTAACCCTAACCCTAACCTAACCCTAACCTAACCCTAACCTAACCTAACCTAACCCTAACCTAACCTAACCCTAACCTAACCTAACTCTTTTCAAACTACCCTTACCCCTTGACCCCTAACCTAACCACTTAACTTCTGTCTGGAGTCCTTGCTCTGCCTCTCTTCGCAGTCGCCTTCGGCTACAGGTTTGTGCAGCCTTTAAGCATTTTGCTGGGGTTCTGCTGGAGAGTCTTGAGGCCTGAGGTCTTGTTCTTGATGGTTTGTGCATTTAAGCCTAAGCCGCCCATGGCTGAGATTTCTTTTCTTCCCTAACCCCTAGCCTAACCCTAACCTAACCCACGGCTTTACAATGGCAAGAGAGTGAAATTGCTAGGCCGGCTTTACAATGGCGACGTGAAATTGCGAGGCCCGGCTTTACAATGGCAAAGTGAAATTGCTAGGCCGCTTTACAATGGCGAAGTTAAATTGCAGGACCGCTTTACAATGGCAAAGTGAAGATTGCTAGGCCGGCTTTACAATGGCGAAAGTGAAGTGCGAGGCCGGCCAACATACGTTTGAGGATCATCTTGATCGTTGGCTATCACCCCTTACCTAGTCCCAGGTTGACCATTTTCAAAGTGTCAAAAACACACTCCTTGCGAAGCCGGCATTGCTAGATGACATTGCGAATCCGGCTTTACAATGAAACACATTTTCACACTTTGAAATTAGCTGTTGGATTCCGTAGCGAATGCGGCATATATGCTGCCAGCGGAACAGCATCCAACAGATTATTTCAAAGTGTCAGAAACACACTCATTGCAAAGCTGGCTTTACAATGCCAGAATGGCTAGACACACACACACCATGTGGTTCCAGTCTCGTCCAAATCTGGCCACCAGCTGGCTCCAATCGATTGACGTATCTTGCTAATTTCACGTGCGGTGCATGCACCGATACATGGCATTTGCTTCAGTTAAACCCCATACGCCTGTATGAAAAAACAACACTTTGGTTCTTTTTATCATGAAAGAACAGCAAGTTTATTGTGAAGGTTCAAAACACCAAAGGACCCTACCTGTATGTGTGGGCTGTTACCATTGCAGAGATTGTTACCCGGGCCCCAACATCCCATTTCATCCTTATCCCTAACCTTAACCATTCTAGCACAGTGGTGCGTAAGCACAACTGTCATTATTTGCAATGCTGGCTTCACAGTGCCAACCACCTGCTAGGAGATGCCAGACTAGCACCCACAGGTGAGGGCTGTTACCCCCCAACCCCCTTACCTAAACTTAACCATTCTAGCACAGTGGTGCCTAAACCCAACTGTCGTTATTTGCAAAGCTGGCCTTACAATGCCGGCTTGGATAGGTGGCATTGCGAAGCCGACTTTACAAGGCCCACCCAGGGGGCGACCCATCGGCCCACAGAAGGGGGCTAACCTCCGGGTATACATTCAGGAAAAAGAGCCCACCTCAGCGCACCTTGACCTCCGGTCGGTCCGGGAACCCACACATAAGCCCCCGCTATGGCCACACTTAACCCGACGAAATATTTTGCGTGCCCTGGTATACCATTTCAATATTGCGGGCGCAATGGCGAAGTGAAATTGCGAGGCCGGCTTTACAATGGCAGTGAATTGCGAGGCGGCTTTACAATGGCGAAGTGAGTGCGGCGGCTTTACAATGGTAAGCGAAATTGCGAGGCCGGCTTTACAATGGCGAAGCGACATTGCGAGGCCGGCTTTACAATGGCGAAGCGAAATTGCGAGGCCGGCTTTACAATGGCAAAGTGAAGTGCGAGGCCGGCTTTACAATGGCGACGTGAAGTGCGGGCCGCTTAATGGCAGTGTTCTTTATGGTTAGCGGCCTTTCAAGGGGTGAAATGCTAGGCGGCTTTACAATGGCGAAGTGAAATTGCGAGGCCGGCCAACACACGTTTGAGGATCATCACTTGATGATGCGTTGGCTATCACCCCTTACCTAGTTCCCAGGTTGGCTGCATTTTCAAAGTGTCAAAAACACACTCCTTGCGAAGCCGGCATTGCTAGATGACATTGCGAATCCGGCTTTACAATGAAACACATTTTCACACCTTTGAAATTAGCTGTTGAATTCCGTAGCGAATGCGGCATATATGCTGCCAGCGGAACAGCATCCAACAAATTATTTCAAAGTGTCAGAAACACACTCATTGCAAAGCTGGCTTTACAATGCCAGAATGGCTAGACACACACACACCATGTGGTTCCAGTCTCGTCAAATCTGGCCACCAGCTGGCTCAATCGCATTGACGTATCTTGCTAATTTCACGGTGCGGTACATGCACCGATACATGGCATTTGCTTCAGTTAAACCCTTACGCCTCGCCGGTATGAAAAACAACACTTTGGTTCTTTTTATCATGAAAGAACAGCAAGTTTATTGTGAAGGTTCAAAACACCAAAGGACCCTACCTGTATGTGTGGGCTGTTACCATTGCAGAGATTGTTACCCGTACCAACATCCCATTTCATCCCTTATCCCTAACCTTAACCATTCTAGCACAGTGGGTACGTAAGCACAACTGTCATTATTTGCAATGCTGGCTTCACAGTGCCAACCACCTGCTAGGAGATACCAGACTAGCACCCACAGGTGAGGGCTGTTACCCCCAACCCCTTACCTAAACTTAACCATTCTAGCACAGTGGTGCCCTAAACCCAACTGTCGTTATTTGCAAAGCTGGCCTTACAATGCCGGCTGGATGGAGTTGGCATTCTTGAAGCCTCTACAGGGCCCACCCAGGGCGGACCCATCGGCCCACAGAAAGGGGCTAACCTCCGGTATACATTCAGGAAAAAAGAGCCCACCTCAGCGCACCTTGACCTCCGGTTCGGTCCGGGAACCCACACTTAAGCCCCCGCTATGGCCACACTTAACCCCGCACGAGAATATTTTCGTGCCCTGGTATACCATTTCAATATTGCGAGGCCGGCATGCATGGTGAGTGAAGATTGCGAGGCCGGCTTTACAGTGAGCAGTGCGAGGCCGGCTTTACAATGGCGAAGGTGCGAAGGCCGAGCTTTACAATGGCGAAGCGAATTGCGAGGCCGGCTTTACAATGGCGAAGTGACATTGCCGAGGCCGGCTTTACAATGGCGAAGTCAAAGTGCGAGGCCGGCTTTACAATGTAGAAGTGAAGTGCGAGGCCGGCTTTACAATGGCGAAGATGAAATTGCGAGGCCGGCTTTACAATGGCGAAGTGAAATTGCGAGGCCGGCTTTACAATGCGGGGTAAATTGCGAGGCCGCTTTACAATGGCAAAGTGAAATTGCGTAGGCCGGCTTTACAATGGCGAAGTGAAATTGCGAGGCCGGCCAACACACGTTTGAGGATCATCACTTGATGATGCGTGGCTATCACCCCTTACCTAACCCTAACCTAACCCCAACCTAACCTAACCTAACCCTAACCTAACCTAACCTAACCCTAACCCTAACCTAACCCTAACCCACCCCACCCTAATTAGGGTCAACCCTAACCACATTCCATTTTGTTTTTGAAAGGTAGGTCAGAGACGGGACTAAGACAGAAATGTTTCTCTCCCCCCGACACAGGAAATGCACCCTTTTGTAATCTTTTTTTTTTTAATTGCGTTTTAAAAATTCACCGATTGAGTTAGAGCATTCATTCTTGCACAGATGAATTCGTAAAAATATTCCGCAATTTTTGATACTACTTTTGTCAAGATTACTCACCATGCAATATAAAACTGTACCCTAAGGGGCTTAGACCAAATAGATGAGAATATGGAATATTCCAAAACTCATCTATTTCATTCATTTTTTTTTTATTCTCATGGTTCTCACATCCCCATCTGTTATCTGATTTAAACCATTTCAACCTTAAACTTTATGTTTCTTTACACTCTTTCAATATAATATTGACTTTGTAATTTTGTCAGTGTTTGACTCAGAAACATGAACATTTGAAATATCTCCAAATTTAAGCATCAACATAGATGGGAATTTTGAAGGACTCTGTAGCTTGATAACTTCTCCCCGCATCCCCCATGAGATGATAATTTGGAATAAATTTTGGCCCCCATAACTTTGGACAGGAAGGGGTGCAGCTTTGGCTCAAAAGGCATACGTACAGCTCGTCTGCATTCCGGCAATCAAAAGTCAAAGATTCAACCCTCCCTGACACATTGATGAGTATAGCGCGATTTTTGGCTTGATAACTCAAAGCAGAAAGTACCTAAACTGACAAAGTAAACAGTGTTTGATGCAGGAATCTCCAGGCTTCCATTGTGTATTGAAACAGCCTGACACCTCTCACTATCTATGAAATATGATCCTTTGAATTTCTTCCAGATTCTCATCTACAGGCATACCCGTGGATGAGTTTTGAAAGAACTTTATGGCTTGATAACTCAGAACAGAAAGTAACTACACTGGCACAGTGAACTGTGTTGGATGCAACAATCTCCAGGCTACTATTGTGTATAGGAATCAGCCTTATAACTCTCACTTTCTTTGAAATATTAGCCTTTGAAGTTCTTCCAGATTCTCATCTATGGGAATATCCCATTAAATAGATGAGAATTTGGAATGTATGAGGCCCCATAACTTTGAACACGAAGGGGGTGGAGCTTTGGTTCAAAAGACGCCAATGCTCACCTCGGGCGCTTTCGATTTAGCCTTGCTCATGGCTCGACGCCCATGATTCAAAAGTTACAAATTCGCCCCTCACCGACACATTGATGAGTTTCAAAAGGAATTTTTGGGTTCATAACTCATAACCTAAAGTACCTACACTGACACGGTAAACTGGTTTGATACAGCTACATCAAGGCTTCCATTGTGCATTGGAATCAACCTGATACCTCTCACTGTCTGTGCAATATGACCATTTGAATTTCTTCCAGATTCTCATCTACGGGCATACCCGTGGATGAGTTTCAAATGAACATTCTGGCTTGATAACTCAGAATAGAAAGTAACTACACTGGCACAGTGAACTGTGTTGGATTCATCAATCTCCAGGCTACCATTGTGTATAGGAATCAGCATGATAACTCTCACTGTCTTTGAAATATGAGCCTTTGAAGTTCTTCCAGATTCGCATCTACGGGAGTAGCCCATTAAATAGATGAGAATTTGGAATTAATTCAGGCCCCCAAAACTTTGGACAGGAAGGGGGTGGAGCTTTGGTTCAAAGACAACAATACTCATCTCGTTGGGCCCTTTGCGATGATGCCTTGCTCATGGCTCTACGTCCCATGATTCAAAAGTTACAAATTTGACCCTCCCCCGACACATTGAGTTTCAAAAGGAATTTCTGGGTTCATAACTCATAACCTAAAATACCTACACTGACACAGTAAACTGGTTTGATACAGCTATCTCAGGGCTTCCATTGTGTATTGGAATCAGCCTGATACCTCTCACTGTCTGTGCAATATGACCATTTGAATTTCTTCCAGATTCTCATCACGGGCATACCCGGGGGATGAGTTTCAAAATGCACATTCTGGCTTGATAAGTCAGAATAGAAATTAACTACACTGGCACAGTGAACTGTGTTGGATTCATCAATCCCAGGCTACCATTGTTATAGGAATCAGCATGATAACTCTCACTGTCTTTGAAATATGAGCCTTTGAAGTTCTTCCAGATTCTCATCACGGGAGTAGCCCATTAAATAGATGAGAATTTGGAATTAATTCAGGCCCCCAAAACTTTGACGCGGGAAGGGGTGGAGCTTTGGTTCAAAAGCGCTTCAATGCTCACCTCCCTTCCCTTTCCGATTTAGTCTTGCTCATGGCTCTACGACCCATAATTCAAAAGTTACAAATTCGACCCTCCCCGACACATTGATGAGTTTCCAAAAGGAATTTTTGGGTTCATAACTCATAACCTAAAAGTACCTACACTGACACAGTAAACTGGTTTGATACAGCTATCTCAAGGCTTCCATTGTGTATTGGAATCAACCTGATACCTCTCACTGTCTGTGAAATATGACCATTTGAATTTCTTCCAGATTCTCATCTACGTTTGTATTTTGTGTTTTTTTTTTTTTTTTTCTTTTCCCCCGGAGAAAAAAAAAAAAAAAAGAATAGCCCATTAAATAGATGAGAATTTGGAATTAATTCAGGCCCCCATAACTTTGAACAGGAAGGGGTGGGGCAGTAGTGGAGGGACGTTGTTTGCTTGGGTGTAGCCACCCCAGGGCCCCATGCCAATTAGGGGCCCTTCAAATCGCCCCCTATCTTGCGTCACTTGACGAGAACGGGGCTCAAAGTGACACATTGCAGATTATTAGCTGAAAGAAGCTAAATACTGCATATTAGCTCACATTGTGATAAAACAGCTCTTATCAATTATATAACAGTGCCAATGTCAATTATATAGTGTGGCACTGATTGAGCTCATCTTGCCTGTTCAGCACCATCGCTGTCCATCAGCTGTCAATGTCCGTGGTGCTGAAACATTTTTACTTGACTGGCAAACTGCTTTTGGTG